>NC_054554.1:21103784-21273784 GCF_017654505.1 Polyodon spathula | reverse complement strand
CCAAGTAGTTTTTTAATTTTGCCATTTATGAATGTTGTTCAGTGTAGTATATTACTTATATACCTATTCATTAGTTATTACAATGTAGTATTTATTTATGTTGAAAGTGTTGTTGTTTAAACATTTTATTGACAAATGAACTTTAAGCATTTTTCGGGAAAAAAAAAAAGTTGTTGAAACCTGTTTTTTCTTTTTTTTTTTTTGCTGTTGCTTCACATCCATATTCAAACATATGTATGTACATAATTATACTGATAATATTTGTTATGAATTAAACATATTTTTTAAAGCAATTAAAAAAAAAAAAAAAAAAGTGCGTGTATTTTATACTTTTGTGTTTGCTTTCCGTTGGGTAAATATGGATTTTAATAAAAGGTTAAGCTAAAAACAAGTGGCGTTAACCTTTACGTTTTTCTACCCTACATACAAATGTTTATATTTTCTGCTTGGAGAACAATTAGTACACATATGCACAGTGACGGTACAGCAATTAATGTACTAATGTAAGCATATATCTACTTTCCAGTAGAACATTGTATTAGTTGAGCCGTGCAACAAACATCAAAGCAATTGATATTACCTTCTGTTATATAGACCTTTTCAAGACTGACAGTAATGCGTGAGACGTCCAGACTCTAGCAACAAACTGTGACTTTCCACAGCTCAGTTCGGCTTTAAATAAGAAGGGTGGGCGGGGGTAAGGAGCACAAAGTCAGGTGGTTATGAATAGGGCCCTGCGTTTTACAGAGCTTTGTTTTTGAACATGTAATTTAGTATTACAGACACAAGATGTCGATATTGCCTTCACGGTAAGCCACGTAACGAAAAAGCATTAAACAGTCATCTCATTACGCTACTTTCACCATTTGAATCCTTGATATGTGCATCTCAACGGGCACAAATATGAATTTTGTGAACAAAAGGGAGGATAACGTTTTTTTTTTTTTTGTTTTGTTTTGTTTGTTTGTTTTTAATGAATTTCCAGATTCTGGCACCCATCGCTGAACAGTATAGATAATATAACCACTTATTGGAATCGAGCATTTGATATATTATGACAAACATGTAAGCTGTGTTTATTAATCTTTTTCTTTGTTTTGTTTTTATTGGGTTTGTTTTGTTCTTTAAATATAATGTAAATCTAAAAAAAAAAAAAAAGTTGTTCATAAGTGTTTCTTATGTTTGCATGAAAGGCAACAAAAACAGTTATGCATTATAGGCTATATTTTACTATTAAACTTAAGCATCGTCGGTTAACTCGGTCTTCTGTTTTCATGCATTGACGTTGCTCTGTGAAATGGTGTCCATGAAGAAACACTTCTTTAAGCATCCAAAAAATTAACAACAACTGACAAATATATGTTAGCCTTTCTTGCTAAATTCTGCATTTCTCTAAAATTCGGTCAAATAAATCCCACAACAGTTCTCTTTTACATACAGCTCATATCTATCCTTTTTCTGATTTACAGTAAGCATCAAAGCCTGGAATACAATCTAAGAGAGGGTTTCTTTATCCAAACTACAAACTTGTTGTGGGTCGAACATCCTTACCGCCTTCAGAACGTGGTTGTATTCTGCATTGTTCAGGATTGTAGTGGTGCCTCGTCATTTTTTCAGAAACTTTGTGGAAACTTTTAACACGTTGTTTATACTGGCATCTGTGCTGTGCAGCTCTTGTGCAGTGCACGGTATGTATTTATTAATTATGCAACGTTTGATGAACTCTAACGTTACGGCTTTCAAACCACTTTATCCCTTACAATGGGTTGCAACCAGGGAGAGTTCAGATTTTAAACTTTGTGCACCATTCCTCACATTCTGGAGTTGACATTACGCGCAATGTCGAATATATGGGCATTACAAGTCAAACGCATTGAATTTGGCAACAAACCTCGAAGATCGTCATTGTATGCATTGATCATGTAACTGGCGTTATCAGATACAAATTCAGTGACACTATTAAAATCCACCTCAAATGCATTTAAACATTTTGTAATGCTCGGTGCAATTGATTAATTAACAGTGTACAGATAAACGGTTTCTGCTAAATAACCTCTTCAGAGGTACCTTCACTGGCAAGCCCTTGTGAAACAAACAAAATGTGCAAAACATACTTATCTTTAGCACCTGTAGATTCACCAGTAACTATAGATAAACTATCAGAATCTTATAAGTTTTTGGATTTTCTGCTTCTGCAAATCAGCAACTTTGGGTAAATATTCCTTCCTCTCCTCCTCAGGCAATCTGATGAAGGAATTGCCAACCCATCAGGAAGGAATTTACGTAGTTTGGGGTTCCCTTTCAATTCAAATGACAACCATTATTGAATGGGACGAGCCTCTCTGACCGTCAATCAGTGAGCATATATAAAAATGCTGCCCTATCAGACATTGTTCGGCACTGACCGCGCTACGCGTCGGCACCTACCTGGGCACTGATTGACTCGGCACCGACTTCTCGGCACCAACCGTGTTTTTTTCGATGACGATCCCGGCACTGACTGATTCGGCACCGGTGAGTAGCTTCGGGGCCATCTACAGCCCGGCACCGAACGCACTACACACTGGCACCAACCTCGGCGGCGATTGACTCGGCACCGACTCGCACCGACAGTGCTCTCCTCGCCGTCGAATCTGGCTCCGACTAATTCGGCACCGGTGAATCGCTCTAAAGCATCTACAGCCCGGCACCAACCGCGCTACTATCAGCATCGAACGCAGCAGCTTAGTCGACTGGGTCCTCAGCTGGGTTCCACCAGTGTGACCAATGCGTGGCGAAGCTGCCAAGGCAGGAAGAGCACCGGTTCTGCGCCAGATGCCTAGGGCCAGAACACACGACCAAAGCACTGGCAGGTGAGCTACACTGCTCTCCCTGACGGAAGTTCTCAAGGAGAACTCAATGACGGAGAGCAGCCCTATCCCCAGCAGAGTCTCTCTCGTCGAGCCATGGGAGAATGAGATCAGATGTCCAAGAGCCTCCGCAGAGGTCATCCAGGACTCCTACAGTGACCAGGGAGCTCTCATGCACACCTGGGTCACCCTCCCCTTCCCCACCACTGGTACAGAGGTGTAGACACCTCTCAAGGGAGTCGAGATTGTCACCGCCGAGGTGGTACCGCTCGATTGGACACTCACCAGTGGACAGGGGGTTGTGCAGGCACCGCTCCCCTTTCCCAGGGGACAGGTGGTCGCCGCTCAGTCGCCTCAAAGGCTCCCAAGCTCGGCCGAGCGGCACTTCGTGGAACTAGCAGAGACTGTAAGGGCTCAGCAGACCATGCTGGAGACCCTATTAAAATCACAGGGCAGGCTGCTCCCTACCACCGGGCAGCCCCAGCCCCCACAGTCTTGTTCCCCATCCCCTCTGCCTAGACCCCCTAACACAGACGAGCTGTCCTTCACGGCATCCAGAATGGACATCTCGGACCCAGCCACCTCCATCGGGCAGGCCATGGTGGGGGGGGGGCTCCTTACCGTTCTTGCCACACGTGTTGCAGAGGGAAGAGTTCCGGGCCCTGGCCGGCAGAACAGGAGGGAAAGGGGAATCGCTTTCTGCAGAAAAAAAGGCACCCACAGCAGGCCCTCCCTTTGTGCCAGGATTTCCTGGAATTGGTGCGCTCCTCCTGGAGCAACCCAGCATCTGCACCCTCAGCCTCCAGAACAGTAGAGTCCCTGGAGCTCAAGATGCGGGCCTAGGCACATTCCCCACTATCTGGGACACAGTCACGGTTTTGGTGCAAGGTTCCACCTTCACCAAGGGGGATAAGGACCCAACCTGTCCGTGCAAGCCTTGCAGGACAATGGATGCAATGCTCGAAAAAGCTTACGCATCGGCAGTGCTGTCAGTCTGAGCAGCAGATGCCATGGCCATACTGGTGCTCTACCAGAACCAGTTGGCAGGCAGAGACTGAGGCCGGGACCTAAGAAAGACCCGCCCCCTCCCAAGCCCAAGGGAGACCACCCCTGAGGGGCCCTGGCTACCACCAAACCCCCCCACAACCGGACTGACCAATGGCAACGACCCATGGCAAGGCTGCACCCAGGACTACTGGGTGATATTGACAATGAGACACCGATACCCTCTACAATTCCGCATAGGTCCGCCACCCTTCAAGGGTGTGCTCCTCACCACCATCGAACCAGCGAGGGCGATACTTCTTCAACAGGAGATCGTCAATCTTCAAAAGATGAACGCTGTACGCTTAGTAAGTTCAAGTGATGCCCTCAGCGGCTTTTACTTCAGGTACTTCCTGGTGCCTAAAAGGGAAGGCGGTTTCAGACCAATTATGGACCTCAGGGTCCAGGAGAGCATCTTGTCTGAATAGGGAGAGTGTGGCCTCCAATGACCGAATCCTGTCTTCCGACAGTGAGGAAAGCATGCTCACAGAGTTCAATTTGATCCCCGGGAACACTGTGGACTGAGATGGTACGAAGTTGCTCTTCTGTTGATGTATTGAGAGCCCTAACTTCGCCACATGATCTATGACCTGTTTTGTGTGCACCTCTGCACGTGCTTGTGAATGCGCGCAAACTAGCCAATCGTTCAGATAGTTCAGGATCTGAATACGTTGCCTTAGATGAGTTATTCAATGCTACTACATGGACAGGTAGTCATACATTTGTGCATTTTTACCGCCTTGATGTTACAAACCGAACGAAACCCTCTCTGGGCACTAGAGTTTTGCAGGTAGCATGCCCTTAATCGTCATGCAAGGTCTGAGGCTATTGCTGTGAAGCTGTACTGTCGGTAATCTGGAGCGTTGGTACAGCTTTCCCATTCGGTAATAGTTGTCATTCGAATTGAAAGGGAATGTTTCCCTGAAAGAGAATGACAACCATTACCCTTTGAGGTCGTGTCCAGCTGACCTCTGTTTTTGAAAGTAAATGGCTATATGCTACTGTGAAGACATCCCTCTTGAACAGGATGTGAGAGGGACTTCCCCCTCACAGCAGGGTCCTAATAGGGCAGATTTTTTATATATGCTCAGTGATTGACGGTCAGAGAGGCTCTTCCCATTCGGTAATGGTTGTTATTCTCTTTCAGGGAACCAGGGTTATGGTAATAACCTAACGTTCCCTTTCAATTCGAAGACGACCACCAACGACATTATGTATGGGATATGCCTGGCCATTGGTTAGGTAATTGCTGAGCTCTCTATACCAGAGCTGCTGATAGGCCCCTTTCTGGGATAATGCACTTGGTCCCACCCACTGAGGGATTAAAACTGTTATCCTGAGGAAGCCCTTTCTCGTTTTCCATCTCAAGACAGTACGGTAAGATCTCTGTACTGAGCTGAGCGTACTGATAGAAAAGAGCTTCTCGAGCTGAATCGAGTCGATTGTATTTCCCTTGCATTCATGCTGTGAGCTGACTTTGCCACTTTCCCAGAATCAATGACTTTGAAAAGACCTTGCCTTTCACCTTTCTGTCTTTCAGCAGCCTCCTTGCTTGCTTGTTAGGCTGCTCTTTGTTATCTGTCTGTTGTTTGTGAGCGACTGCCTGTGCAGTCACCGTCGCAAACGGTTGTCTATTTATTTCTTGAGAGTGCACAGTTCCTCCACGGGGCTAGGCCTTGCGCATCCCTGCTGTCAAGTAGACCTCGCCAGCAGCATAGGCCCGTCCACCTCAGTGAGTCAGGCCTTGTAAACAAACAGTGTGATCTCCCCTATCAACTCTACTCGCTGAGCAGGTGTGTGACCACGTGGTTAGTTTAGGCACAGTTTCACAGCTGCCCCCTGGTACTTCTGTACCACATTGCATGCATAGCCCTTGGCACTTCAGCATCGAGGCGCACAAGGTGCTCACTGCATGCGGCACACGGTGTCCAGCACTTTAGCGTCAATGCACAGACACAGTGCCACATGGTACACGGTGCACATAGTGCTATGATGCTCGGTACGCATGGTGCTCAGTACGGATGGTGCACATGGTGCTTGGCACCCACTGCTCAATGCTACTGCATGAACGCACAATGCTGCATGGTGCACCTAGTGCTACGGTACTCGTGCGCATAGTGCTCAAGTTGCATGGTGCACTCAGTGCATGGTGCACACGGTGATTGGCCTATTGCAACAGCATCAGTGCACAAGCGCACGGTGCTGCATGGTACCCGGTGCGCAACTTGCTAGGTGCTGACCACTACACTAGCGCACAGGCATACGGTGCTGCACGGTACTCATGTGCACTTTGCTCGGTACGCACAGTTTACACGGTGCTCGGTGCCCTCCGCTACAGTGCTGGTGGGTGAACGCACGCCAACGCACTATTAATCAGTGCTTGAGCACCATCACAACCAGTGAAAACGGTGTTCGGTGCACAGCCCATGCAGAACACCAAACTCATGTCAGTCAAGTCGGGGCTCCACCCCTGCACAGCCTACAATGCAAATATTCCTCAGGAGGATAAGCATATCCTCTGTGCGCAGAGCTTGGGAGTCTAACATGCCACCTTGGCCCTCAAGAGGGAGGTGGCTTGCAGCATCTGTAAGGCTTGTCAGCCCCGAGTGAAGGAAAATAAGTTGGAGAAGGCCACGAAGGCGAGTTCCGCTTCCTCAGTGGCCGGACCATCGACGGCTCTTGGAGTCCCAGAGCCCCTCCTCCATGACCTGTCCCAGGACCCTCTGCTGAACATCCCTGATGTGCAAACCCCCCGTAGTCGCTCCCCATCTCCGCAAGTGAGAAGGGTGAAGTGTTTGAGGCAGGGGAGGGACATTATGAACCTCAAAGCCCAGATAACCCAGGTCCTGGAGCTTTTATCGAAACAGGCACCTGTGGCTCCTGCCGCAGTCCCAGCTCCTATACAGCCACAATTACCATACCCTCCCTCTCCCAGCAGAGAGCAGGGTGGATAGGAAGAGGCATCCCAGCTGGCACAAAAGGATGCGCTTTCCATAGCCTCTGTGGATGGGGCCTACGTCTCTGACATGCAGGTAGGAGGGGAGCCCAAACCCCTGCCAAGGAGGAACCTAGCTTCGAGGTAGCCTCAGAAGCCAGCCCTTACCCTGTTGTCTAGCTCAGTTTTTTGCACTGATGGAATGCGCACCTGCCTTTCTGCAGGTCCCCTGGATGCCAGCAGCGGAACCACGCAGGTCCGTTTTTCGGACTCAAGTGATGGCTCCTCGCCCTCAAAAGTTCCCGGACTTCACGGAGTAGGTACACTCCTTCTGGGATCGTCTGGCCTCAGATTGCCTGTCAAACAGGGTCTATATGGATGGTGTACTGCTGTGGCTGTCACAAGCCAGAGATCCTGACGCAGATAGACGCGCATATATCCCCAGGACATACCTTTGGGCCAGCCATGGAGTAGTTCCCACCAGGAACACGAGGCTTCTCGGCAGATGGCCGCGTTGCTCCCTTCCCACACTCCTGTGTGGGGCAGGTCGAACCGCTGAAGATCTCCACCAGGACCACCATAACAGTTCCAGTCCCCATGGACCTGCTGGGTGACCTAAAGCATCGCCTACAGGGCACACCAGCAACAAACAACCGGGCCCACCCAGCAGGCAGAAGGAACGCAGGATGTGGCCAGCCCACATATTAGTGTCCCAGGAGGCATTTCCAGGGCCACTGCCCAAGACAGCCACCCCAAACCGCGTAATTTCACATTCCCATTCGTCCAGAGCACAGGAAGTATCTCCGCTTCTCTTTTCAAAGAAGTGTTTACGAGTTTGCTGTGAGCCATTCGGCCTCTCCTTAGCTCCTCATACGTTATCAAAGTGCATGGACGCTATCCTTGACCCCCTGCAACTGCAGGGGATCAGAGTAATAAACTATCTCGATGACTGGCTGATCTGTTCCCAGTTGGCTAACCGTGTCTCACGCGTTCTCGGCAGCCCTATGCTGGTGGAGGACGTCCTCTCACCTGGCAAGGGTGTGCGGATGGGAGTAATGTTAAACCGTCAAGTGGTGACAACAGACCAGGTTCGAGAACCAGATTCTCCTAGTCTACCTGGGGAACACTAGGAGAACAGACACCTTCTCTAACCTGACCTTTTCTAGATAGGTCAGTAGCAGCGGTATAGGTGGGAAAGCATACAAAAATGCTTTCGGCCATTCTTGCGCTAGGGCGTCGTAGCCGAGTGGACCACCTAAGCGGTGGAGGGAGTACCACAGGGGGCAGTGTGTCGTCTCCACTGAGGTGAAGAGATCGACCTGCGCCTTTCCAAATCGTTCCACTACCTGAGGGTGGTGTCACCACTCTGAGGACCATCCCTCGAGAAGAGGTCTGCTGCCCAATTCACCACTCCGGGAATGTGTGTTGCCCGCAGGAGCAGGAAGTTCCTCTGAGCCCATGTCAAGGGCCTGAAGGTAAGGTGATAAAACCCTGGGGGCCATAGGCCAGCCTGGTTTTTGACATACACCACCATTGTTGTGTTGTACGACCGTCGTGTGGGCCACTGCTCCCACTCACAACTGGGAATAGATCAACAGATCAGTCGTCGAGATTATTACTCTGATCCCCTGCAACAGCAAGGGGGCCAGGATACTGTCCATGCAATTTGAAAATGTACAAAGAGCTAGGAAGAGGGTGAATAGTAGCACAGCAAACTCATAGACGCTTCCCTGAAAGGGGAATCCGAGATACTTCCTGTGCTCTGGACGAATGGGAACAAACATGGGAAAATACACATCCCTTAAGTCCACAGTGGTGAACCAATCGCCCGGCCGGACTGACTGGAGAATACCACAATGCTTTAAGTGCAGTGAGATGGAACTAAAGGCAGAGTCGAGTACGTTGTTAAATAGAATATCTTTGGCTATAACCACACACAGTGCAGTACTAGCAATGCCAGATGACATAGTCTGATCTCTAGTTTTAATTGGAGGAGCAACTGAATACCCCCTGCCCCCTAATGAATCAGAATAAGGAATCCCTTATAACTGTAGGGAAAATGAACAAACAAAAAAAAACATAGCAGACAGACAAAAAATAAACTGACACGGCTCGATAGCATGGAAAATCCTACAACTGTTTACCCCCCATTAAACCAAAGTTAATTGAAGCCAGCATTGTTGACATGCATGGGTAAAACCTGTTTAGACTGCTCATGCAGATCTCTTGATCTACCCTGATGCACTGGACTTACCTGACCTAAGCTTGGCATTACTGGATCCTCAGCTGATGCACTATCCTTGAACTATTGCACTACTAAAATGTCACTGTAGATACTAGCGTGTTGTGTCGTAGCTTATATTGTATTTTAGTAGCATTATGTGCACTTATTGTAAAATATACTGTATTTAAATATTCATCTTGCTTTGTAACCCTGTACAGTACACCTGTAAGTCACCTTGGATAAAGGCATCTGCCAAATAAATACATTATTAATAATAATAATAATAATAATAATAATAATAATAATAATAATAATAATAATAATAATAATAATAATAATAATAATACAAAAAAAGTGGTCAGTCACAATACAATAATAAGATTACACTGCTGTTGGGGTCTTAAGGGGACCCCAAACCCTCTGCCTTTTTTCTGCCTCCCCATTTTGTTTTGGCCACCAGCCACCATTGCTTGGTAGGGAGATTACTCAAGACCTTCTCCACCGCAAATTTTCGAGGTAGCAACATTTCCTCTGAATTTGATCTTTATTTGTACTAGAAGTTCATGATGTCTTGTGTACATTGAACAGGTACAGGTCGTGTACAGGTAGTGGTAAGTCCATCTGTATGTGGATCATATTTATATTTATCTTCAGAACTCATCACTTTGGGATTACTCAAGCTCCTTCTCCACTGCAAATTTTTGAGGTAGCAACGTGATCTCTTGTATACATTGAACATGCAGGGGATGTCTACAGAAAATTAAAGAAAGTAAAGTAATGTAATGCGTGTATTCAGAACCACTCTGTTTGTTTTTCTGTTTCCTGTTTGCAGACTGAAGGAGCTGTGAGTGGGAATCTGCTGGATGAAGACTCCAGTGATTCAGGAGTAGAAAATGAAGCTCCGTTCCAGGTCCAGTCTGCTCAGAAGGCTGCCTGGGAGGATGAGGACGACCAGGGGGGAGGAGATGTAAGTGTAAGCACGTGTGCTGTGGATTTTCAATAAAATACAGCAATGTATGGTAATTGATCCATTTGCAATGAAAGGGACATCTCCATATTGCCAATTTTTCATTTATGATTTTTCTTTAAATTATTTGCAGTCATAGACCAAAAATCCCTTTGTACTGGTAGATGAGCGGATATGCTGAAGTTTGTACTTGTTGAGAGAGAGCTCAGAGCAGGCAGGATCATCAGTGCTCATTAAGGAGACATCTTGAAAAATAGAATGGCCTCCAAAATGGAGCAGCATAGTATATAGATCTTATACTCTACCAGATGTTCAGTATATGTACAACAAGGCATTTTTTGTTGATATTTGTAAAATAATAACTAATAGCATTGGACGTTAATGACATTTTTAGTTATCAATCAACAGCTATAGAGTATCACAGTAATTGGATCATGATTATTGGCTGAATGTATAAAATGTCTTGGAATTTATCAAATTTAAAGCTAAATTGAGCAGTATGACAAATGCCTCTATGGATCACCGAGTTTGGGGGATGGGGGGGGGACAGGGACCCTTAGACAATTTTCAAAGAAGAGCACTTTTAATATAAAACTTTTGGGTACATAATCGTACTACACAGCCACTACCACACATTCGCTAATTTCACTCATGTTACTCATCTTCTAGGACTACTCTACCACTTTGGTTTTTAACTGAAAAAGAATTGGGCTATTATTTAGAATTTAGCACTTGAATTTACAACACAAAACTCAGTAGCTTTCACTTCCAGAATATCTCTAATCAAGTGCCGCCTTGTCTTGTGCTATGTCTTCTAAGACTGTAATGGTATTAAATGCCACTGTTTGCAATCCTGTGGGAGTGGGAGTGATTGGCTGCTGGGGCCCAATAAATCTCATGAGCATTGATGCATCCTGCAAAAATATCAAAACCCATTTAATCCAAAAAACACCACACATATATAAATATGTAAGATACATCATATGATTGTGTTTACATTTGTGATAAATATCTTTTTGAGATGTAGCATTACATTTATGAAAAAGCACTTATTTTCATATTACTCTTCATTCAAACAGTTAATAGCAGAAGAATTTAAGGAGATGTTGTTTTCCCTTCACTATCGTCCTGTATGATAATTTCACTCAGCAATATCACATTGTAAAGCTGGGTGGTCGAAGCATGCCAAATTGCCCAGCAACACACACCCTGTTTCCTGCACGTATACACTGGGTTTATGATTAAACACTATAGAAATAATTAAAAAAAACCTCTCTATTCTGCATTACTTGTTACTCTATAAGATTTGCAACAGAAGAAAAACTCACAAACAATAAATATAGAAATGTTTTATTTTTATATACTTTAAGAAACATACAGTAAAGTAACAGGGTTAGAAATTATGGAGCCTCTACAAAACATCTTGCTAATACATTTTCCTGATAAAAACTTTGGTCTTCTTTCTTAGAGCTGAAGATATGGTGAAGAGTGATGGGGAGAAGCAGCTGCCGAATGAGAAGTTACAGCAAGGACTGCAGGAGCAGTAAGTGAACTATTTCCGAAGCCTCCCCTGGCATCTGAAACCTTAAGTGTCTTTAATTAAGCCAGCTTTTGCACAAAACTGTAACATAAAACTATGGGTATTAAAATTGCTTGAATACATTATTGGTGCCGCTATATATTCCTTGAACATTTGCCAGTCTTGTTTTGACATCAGTCTGCTTGTATTGTTTTTTTCTGATTCTTTTAATTTCTTTATTTTCACCACTTTCTCTGCCAGGGTCCAGAGAGCAATGGGTGGCACACCAGCATGGGCAGAAAAAAGGGTGTTGAAAAAAGAAAGGCAAGAAAAGTGCAGAGGATGGTAAGAATTTAGTTTTTCAGTTAATATTGATGTTTTACTTCATATGAACATGCTGCATATTCTAAGTGTCACTACAGTAGTTAGAGGTTAAGAAATTACTGTGCTTTTTACCTTATAAATAGGGTTTCTTTTTTTTAAATTAATTTCATTTTTCAGTGCTTATTTTGAGCTATTTTTCAAGTTTATGTAAATCGTTTTATTTTTCGGGCTTTCTTTTTATATACTGTATGAAATTATTGTTTTCAGTTACTTTCAAATATGCTTGGGTGTTTTTTTATGTAACAGTATATACAGTAAGTCAAGAGCACTTGAACAATTAAGTTGTACCTTCTTTCCTTTGCTGTCTTCCACAATGAAATCCTTATGGTCACAGGCACATTCTTCTGGGGTTTTTGTGTGCAGGCATTCTTTTACATTTCGCCACAATTTAACATTCTGTTTTAAATTCTCAATATCTAACTGTACTATATCTTTAAATCCCATGAACAAACCTTCTACTGTAATTGTAATCTCATTTTAAATCTCGCAAGTGGAGTCTTCAATAGAAATGTAGAATTTGCTCAGTAGTTGGGGCGGGTTTAAAGTATACAGAACGAATCAATGATAGATACGAGTCAGGAAGGCGGGACATTGCCCAACTGCACAGAGAGGTAGTTTGTTTTTATTTTTTTGAAGTAAGTTTTTTCTTTTTTCTTTTTTTTTAAATGGAAAAGCAGTGAAGTCAGTAGGGGAGTTTCCATGTGTGTTTACTTGCACATGAAGTGACGATGCGCGTGCACGTTTGGGAGAACAGCTCGAGAGGATCAGGTTTATGGCCGAAAACAACGGTCACAGAGAGGGATAGGGTAAATCTCATTTACTCGTGAGCATGACATAAAACACAAGCAATCCACATCCATTTTCACATGAAAACCCGCATTTCAGATGAAAACATTCACTGCTCCCAATCCAGACACCCTTGGAACATACGTGGAAGGGGTCTGGCACAGATCTGTACAATCCTTTAATTCTTTAATTAATACATTTTGTGATAAATTAGTTGAAATATTATTCACTACTAATGACATGCCACCCTAACAATGGACATTTAAAAAACAATTTGGGTAAGAGCAGTAAAACACATTATTAATTGCATGACTTTTTTCTTTTTTGATCAAAATATGTGTTTAGATATCACTTTGTATACTTTTGAAGATGACTGAACGATTTTTTAAAAATATCTCAATCCATTTTTAAGTTACAACCCAAGATATTTGTGTCCCCCAAAAAAGGACGCCATGCAGTACAGACCTGGGGTTTTAAAATTACAGTATTTTGACTATAATGACCACATTATGTACTAGTTTTAATTTTTTTTGAGTATTTACAAATAAGGTTAAGCAAAAATACCTATTCTTTAATTACTGTTGTGAATTTGTAATTTATACCTGAGGCCATTAGTCAAAGAATATAATTATTCACAGAAGAAACAGTACCTTTAAATGTATAATATTGCTTTTTTTATACTAATATCTTTCACTTAGAAGTATATAGCGAGAATATATTAAAAAATGTGAAGACAACTGATTGATTAAAACTGAACTTTGAATTTAAAATCTTAAAAGATATAAAAGAAACTGGAAAAAAAAAACATTAAATGCAAATATAAATACAATGCACACAGCTTGAACAATGCATGAATAATTGTATATGCATACATAGCCAAATAAACAAACAAACATTCTTTTTTTTGGTCATTTTTTACATTGAAACCAAATAGAGTAATAATATTCATAATTTTAACTCAAATCATTGTGACACTGTAACAGGTCCAGGAGGCCTGCACATAAAAGGGGGCAGGGTAAAACCCTGCTGTTTGTATTTGTTTTTATTATGATTTAAAAATGTATTTATTTATTTTAGAACGGGGTACCCCTCCGCCCCCGTGTTTAGTGTTTATTAATTTGTATTTGTTTTGTTGTATTTTTTTTATTATTCTGATTTATTTATTGTATTTAAAAATGATAGCGTAGTCGTGTTTTGTTATTGTTTTGTTTTTATTTAAACATGTTCTGCCAGGAGTAATTAAAAATCTTGTGTAGAAGTCGGCCATCTCCTGAATTAATTAAGTGATTAATTTGTTGCTAATTGGGAGATGGTCACCTGCATATAAGCTTGTAGCTCGCTGCACGGGGGGGGTGGTGTTCGGAGGAAAGAACGGAGGAGAACGTGCAAGGAGTTTAAAAGTAAAAAGTGAACAGTGAAGGCAATTGCCCAGCCTGAGTTTTGTTTTTGTTTGAACTTTTTATTGTTTTGAGCGTTTTTGATAACCTTTTTATTTTATTTCAGTGTTGGTTAAAAAATAAACAGTGGAGGGGCTTCCGAGTGGCTCATCCAGCAAAGGCACTCTACATGGATGTGCCCTATAGCCTGGGGATTGCAGGTTCAAGTCCAGGCTATGTCGGCACCAGACCTGCTTCCTCGCTCCCTCTCTCCCATGAGAAGCAGATGCCCTCCTTTTATATAGGTGGCTGTGCGCGTTGATGATTCGTTAATCACTATCAACTAATCAACCCCACCACCTGAACATATAAACTCCAGGCAATTTATGGGGAAATTACGCCCCCTCCCTGCCACTTTTCTAAAGAGAAGACTTTGCTCTGCCACAACCCCAAAAAAGGACGCCATGCAGTACAGACCACAGCCGACCATGGCCGGGAGTTCATAGTGCACAATTGGCCAAGCGCTGACCAGGTAGGGAGGGCTTAGTTCAGTAGGGGAATCCATGGCTCACCTCACATCAGCAACCCCTGCACCCAATAGGGCACCAGTGGCTCTGCAGTGGAGCCACCAGATCTGTGTTGTTCTCCAGCATACTATAGGCCTGGTGGCCTTGCTGTGGATCCACACTACAAAAAATGAAGGCTTGGCAGGAGCACATTTCAGAGGACACCAAATATTGATTCAAGGGGGTGAATACTTATGTAATCAATTATTTTCTGTGTTGTATTTGTAATGAATTTAGAACAATAACTGTAGATTTTATTTTTCACTTTGACATTATGGAATATTTTTTGTGTTGATCAGTGAAACTGGAAAAAAAAAACTCCTAATTAAATCAATTTTGATTCCATGTTGTAACACAACAAAATGTGGAAAAATTTTCCAAAGGGGTGAATACTCCGTCCTTTGAGAGCCACTGTAAATTGGTCACCTGCATATAAAGCTTGTAACTCGCTGCCGGGGAGGTGGGGGGGGGGTGGGGGTGGTCCCGATTTAAGTCACTGGTGAATTTGTTAAGTGAACACATACCTGTGGTGTGCACTAGATGTAGGGTGATAACCACAAGAGGTCATGATAAAATTAATTTTGAGAAACCACACCACGAGAAGGAAAACTTGGTGAAATCGTGGCCTGGATTTTTACTTTACAAGTTATAATTGAAAAACTTGTTTTGACATGATAGTGCAAATTTGAAATAATGCTTCAGTGCTATTTGGAGTCTCCACAGTACAAAAAAATGAGGCTTGGCAGGAGCCACATTCAGAGGACACACAATATATTATCATCGGAAGGTAAAAAGTAAAACTGTACCAACTTCTGTTTAATAATTTGCTGTTTAACCACCTGTTAGAGCAGCCCTTATGTTTGAAATAAAAGAATCAGGTTGACAAATGTTTTTAGAGCAGCCATTTGAAAAAGAGTTTTGAAACAAACTTTAAAGTTATAAGTGCAAAAAGTTGTCAGGATGCTAACAATGAAAATTAAAATTACAGGTATGCACACTCAGTCTAATTGAAGTCTCTAGATTATCATCGGAAGGTAAAAAGTCTCCAAGGTTGACTGCCTTGTCCCCTGGATACCTGATAGAAACATTGGCATAAGCAACAAGTTATTTCCAGGGTTTGGTCCTTCTTTGGGCCCACTACCTAGGTTCATGTGGGTCCAACTAAATTAACAAAATCCTTCCTCTTCTAATGTATCAAGTACTTGCAGGGCAGTCAGCTTCTTGGTGAAGCATGTAAAAAAAATGGTAACCAGTGTAAAACTGACAAAAGATAGCGTTATCGTTTTTTTTGTTTGTTTTTTAATTTGCTGAGTGGTTCTGAGGATACAGCCTTCATTATTTCAGCCAACCAGAGTCCAGAATTTATACAAAAATAGGTAAACATGACCAGAATTATTCAATTCTAAAGAACGAGATAATGTTTTCACCCAGCTTTATTGCAATTGGATGGATAGTTCTAAAGTAATAGCTTTAAATGTATCCCATCTAGAAAAATGTACATGGAAATAAAAAAAACAAATATATTCAGAAACCCGAAATATGCAATACATTATCCTTAGAGCTTAATAAAGCTTCTCAAGGTAGTAAGTATTGGATACAAAACATTTTAAAACAGCACTTACCTCTTCAGAGAATAAAGATATGTTTGTAAATAAATGGCTATAAAAGAAACCCCAGGCCTGCAGTGCATACACACCTAAAAATGGGACATTCCATTGTTGTCCATTTATGGGATGCTATTAAACTTTGTATTGTGGCCCTAATCTTCCAGTTTAATGAAATGGGGTAAAAATACTAACCTCTTCCATAGAAGTGTTGTTTACAAACAATTATGTTCAAAATAGCCCTGGAAACGGACTGGCTTACATTGGAGGGGTATTGGTGAAGTACCATTATCAAAACAGAGACTAGAATGAAGCATACTTTTTTTAGTACTCTATGCAGTAAAGGGTTAAACAACCAGGCACGAGGCATTTACAAATCACAGCTTTATTACATGTGCTTACCACTGTGCTTTAGAGTTTCACTCAAACAAGATGTCACCTGACAACCATGGATATCCAGGTGAGATTCTCTCCTGTACCTGTTCTCTGTGCATGGAAACCACATTTGCCAATGCTGTCTATGAAAACAGGACAAGAACTCTATGCATGGCTAATTTGCATATCGACCTCCTCCTTTCCCTTCATTTGCATGACGTCAGGTGAAAAGATGGTCTCGTCGAATAAAATAAACTGAACCAATGGAAACCCGAAATGTATAGGGTCATTTTTCATTTGACTCGAGCACAAAGTCTTGAGAAAAATTAGAACACACGGGAACTCCCCCAGTATGAATCGAGTAACCATTTCCAGTGAGTTACTGGTGTTTTCTGGTGTTTATTGGCTATACACAATTTTTTTTTATTTTTTTATTTTTCTGTAGCGGGTGATTTATCTTTTTTTTAATTTTTTTTTTTTATCGATTTAAAACCGAAAATCAGAACTCCTACTTATACCCCCAAAGAAATTACATGATGTATATATGAATAAATAAAATGACATGCAAAGCCACTTGACCTTCAGTTGTTTATTAGAATAATCTGTTTATAACCCATTGAGTGCACTTGCTGAAAATGTTTTAAGGACTAGATTATAACTCAGATATAGCGTTGTAAAAATGTTAAGTCAAAGGCAAGATTAGTTCTTAAGAGTAATGATTTGTTGCATAGGACTGGTAACTTTGTGACATCTTCCAAATCTCTCCCCAAAGGTATCATAGAGGTAAATATTGCTGGCTATGAATTTTTGCTGGAAGCAGTGGTGGGTGGACAGTGGGGCACTGGATAGTGTTGCATATGTTATAACAATGATTGGAAGTGCATGGACTGCACTGATCCCACTCCTCTGCCAACATTGTCTTTCCACAGCACTGTAGGACGCTCTGTGGATTCATTCAGACCACTGTCCAATAAATACCTTAATATCTCTAAATAGATAATAGGCGTCCTTCCAAAACTAGACAGAATGAGTCATTCTACATTGGTAATAAATGCATAGCATTTGGGGAGCCATTAAACTAGATAATTTAAATCACTTGCATATATTTCAAAGACAACTATCTTCTTTGGGGATACCAAAATGGTATTAGTGAAGTGTAAAGGCTGGTTTCACAGAGCCTGATTTCCACTTATCCTGGTCTGCCTGATACTAACGTAGAGTAAAACAATCTCAAATTGATGTCTTTGAAACCAGCTGCAAGTGGGGTACAGGGGGGAACAAATGTTGCACCATCAAGCAGCATAAATCAGCAGGGGTGAATATGTTCGAATAGTTCAGTGGCTAATACAATGATTATTTGAAGGATTAATACAACCATGTTTGTATTTGCCTTTTTAGATGAAAAACTGCTTTACATGCGAACAACCACCGAACTTCAGATGCCTATTTAACAAGCGTTCAGTTTCACCCCTCGGCCCGAGTGATCATGACTGCAGGGATAGACCAATCTATTTCCCTTTTCCAGGTACAGACTTCCGCTTCCACTTCCAGGATAGGCGTGTTCAAGGAAATGTTAATGGTGTTGTGTTTGCTTGGAAACCAAGTGTATTAATAATGTTTATTAATAAGGTTGTGCCCCGCAAGATGTGGAGCATTGAAATTGTGGAAAGGATGGTGGAGATGTTGCAGGAACGCCCGTGTCTCTTTGACATAAGTGACATTTCCTAGCATGATCGCTCATTGAAGGAACAAAGATGGAGGGAAATTGCTTTGGAACTTAAGGTACCTGGTAAGTAAATAATTGTTATAACTTGTTAATGCCGAAGCAGCTATGTGTGCTCTTATGGCAATTAATTTCTACAGTCACTCGTATAATTCGATATCTCTTTCAAACCCCTACTGTAGGCTACACTTGTATTTCTAATTTAATCAAAATACGAGGCGGAGGGTGCACATTTGTGTGTGTGTGTGTGTGTGTGTGTGTGTGTGTGTGTAAAATAGAGATAGTTTAGATTACGTTGCTGCATATTTAAACCTATAACAAACTTGTATAAGCCTATTAAAGTTGTATTCTAGTCTGTTCAAAAATGCAACACTCACTCGTAGTACAAAATGTAAACTTTTATTAGTTTAAAAGTCTTCAAATTATTCATCAGAATGTGGTATTGTGATGATGGTCGCTTGAGGGACAACCTCTCACACCAGTCTAATAAATATTTTGTACTACGAGCGAGTGTTGCGCTTTTTGAACAGATTAGATTTTATTATTTTGGGTGCACCTCGACTGGTGTTGTTTCAGAGCACAGACGTCAAGGAAATAAATACTGACATTACTGTAATGTTATAACTGTTATAAATGTTTTTTTTTATCGCAATATTGAACATTTGTACAGTATATGGCCCTAAAGTATAAGTTCTCATGCTGGAATTTGCAGAGTATGAAATTAGCAATATCCATGGTCCTATTAAACCAATTTCGCTTGAGTCCACGATTCTCCTGAATGATGTCTACGATTCTGCAATGAAAATGGGCGCAGTCCATGACAAGATATCACGTGTAGTGTGTGTAGCTTGCAATCCCGTCCTACAGTGAGAAATCGTAGTTCAATCGGTAAGTACGAGTGGCGCTCCGTCTCCCGATTACAAAAATTGTGCAGTGTAAACCCGGTTTAAGCCCGGCATAAGCTCAGCTGATCCTTAGGGTGCGTTGTTATGAAAAAGGTTGAGAATCACTGCTCTACATAAATGAAAAGTTATACAGTCCTATGTAAAGACATCCAGTCTTCATACATCCCCCTATCCAGTTGGGGATATTAATCAAGAAGTGAAGATATCAGTGGAGGAAGAGGAAGATGGGCTCTGGTGCACTACCTTATTGTGGGCCACCTCCCTAAACGTTAACGTTTAACCCTTATTTATAAACTTCAAACCTACCAAATCAAGTGTTCAATATTGAACTGTATTGAATTGTCAGAATGTTAGCATGTATGGAACAGAACGTAATAAGAACGTTTTCTACTCACCAACTTTATTTTATTTTGCGTACATCTTTACATCCAGCACTACCCTATTTTTAAGTCATAAAATCACTAACCCTACCAGGATCCCCCAATTCTGCGACCACAGAAATTATTACAGAATTCACAATTCTGCACAGACATTTGCAGAAATTGTCTCACATAAGAAACCCATTATTATTATTATTATTATTATTATTATTATTATTATTTTTAAATCAGAAATGCAGGCATGTTGATTTGCTGTAGTCTATTATGGTACCCACAGTAGCACCCAACAGCTTCCGTCTAAACTACAGGATGAATCGTGATAATTAAGATAATTAGGACAATATCAAAACCTGTTAAAATGAGGGAGGATATAATCTGAATCACTGGCACTGCACACCGGCAGCTACAGTTATATGAATGTGTAACATCTGCAAATATAAATGCAAAGGATATTATCATTGCTAAAAAATAAATAAAGACTTTCGAACCCCTCAGTGGCCCTCTGATTGCGCTGGTCCGAGTGCAGCTGCACCTGCTATTGGTCTGCCTCTGGCATAGATTGCATGATTACTTGTAGTGTCTTGGTAAAATAATGAAATGTAGCATTAAATATGGGAACAGACATTTTGACTTGCTCTAAGCATAAGGCAAAATGCAGGGGTTCCCCAAGTGGTTCAGCTGATGTAAAAAAATAAAAATAAATACATTTAAAAAAGCATGGCTGAGTCATACAGTCGGGAGCGCAGGTTTGTGTTCTTGCTGTGTGAAGTCAAAGCCGTTTGCTGGAGACTCCAGAGGGAGAGTTGCATTGGTTCTGGTGCCACTGCAGGTTAAGGAGGCAAAAAATGTCAGGGACTGTTTCTCTTTTCATCACCATATATATTTTAATACCTATTCTGTGTGCGCTTTTATCTTAGTTTTCATTTCTTTGTCCTTCACCTCTTGTATTTTCAAGTTTCATCTTTCCCTTTCATTCCACAGCTAGACTGCACCCCTCAGACAGTGTAAAATATTTGATGTTCCTTTCGGGGTTTTTTTTGTTGCTTTTTTTTTGTCTTTGTTCACCGCTGTCTCCTGTGGTGCGTCAGGCTCTTATTATTAAACTTTTAGAAATTGTTAGACTCTTGCCTACTCTCTAGTTGAAACATTTGTAATTAATTTAAGGTCCATTTAGTACAGATAGCCAGTCTGTATTAATTTGAGGATTTGTATATTGTGCTCATGCTCTGTTTTTATTTTGGACTATCCTGAATAAAAACTTTTTCTCACATACTATATAAGGGAGTTTTATGAAGAAATCTCATTTAATCAGAATGCTATTTTTTCTTCTGATGTTTTTCACTTTAGCAAAAACACCTGCCACCATGAATTTTGTTGTTGTTTTTTGGTTGGATTCCTGCAGTTTATTACCAGCTACCGCCTTCTTTTTGGTTTGCTTTTTTTCTCTGCTCCATAGGTCAAGAAGTTATCCTGATAACAAAATGTGTGTGTGTGTGTGTGTGTGTGTGTGTATGTGTATATATATATATATATATATATATATATATATATATATATATATAATATATCTAATACAAAAATGAAAATCTAAGAACAGGTTTAAGACATATTTAACTACTTTACTCAACCTCCATTCACTACACCTCTAATATGCACCCCAGTATTTAGTCATAATTAACTATAAAAGACACTAAACTAGTGCATACAATACCGTCATTAGCCAGGTCAATTCATTTAGACAGTTTGCAGATTGATAACCTCTTAATGTTGGTTGGCTCTAGTTAGTCCAAAGCAATACATATTATTCCCGTATAAATTTATGCCATTAACTGCAGAAATTAATTTACATAAAATATTAACCTTTTTTATGTACAAATCAATAGTGTAAAATGCACCAGACACTAAAGAGCACCAGTTTATTAAATGGGAGTGCTTTGTTTACTAAAAGCTATTTTTAATGGAATTTATTTCTTTTTTTTTTCAATAGGATTAGAAGAGAATTGAGTAAAGCAGTTTGAAGTTTCTTCAGATGGTTCACTGCTCCTTCTAACTGGGACTTCAGGACAATGAGCTGGCGAGCAGCATGAAGATCAGTGGGAAAGCCAGTGGTGCTGCCTTCACCCCTGAAGGAAGCAAAATCTGCGCCAACGTCGGTATGATGCCATTTTAACAGATACATTTTACTACACTAAATGCATGTTGCTTGTTTTTGTTCAGTCAGTTTTATTATTACAGTAGTGCCTCCTGTCTGTGCTGTGTTATTTGAGGGCTATAACCGCATTGCCATTGTTTTGTATGAAGCTATTTTTTCTGTCTGTGTTTCTGTGGTTACTCTGTGGCTGAAGGAAGTCAAATAGATCCATTAAACTTGACTGTGGTAATTTTGCAGTTTTCCCAGGCTTTTCCCATTGTTAAACAGCATTTACCTATGCTTTACAATGGTACTCCTTTAAAGGTTAATTAAAAGGTGACCAAGTATTTCTGTTCATCTCCACTTTCCAAGCCAATTAAATGTGAAATAATGTATTACTTTATTTTTTTTTCTTTAAATAACACTTTAACGGTGTGTAAAGTACAAGGTTTACCCATTCAAGTATGTGTGATTAAAGTTCTGTTTGCCCTCTTTATTGTCAGAACAAAATTGGATTAATGCCTTCCTTCACTTTCTTGCAGATGAAGGGGAAGTCTTTGTTTAGGATATTAAAAGCAGGACATGCCTAAATAATTTTACAGATGAAGGATATTTAAAAGGCATGTGCATTGCTGTGTCCAGAAACTGACAGTATTTGGCTTGTGGTAAGTGAAATGTATTGGGTCAACTTTGCTTTCCTATTTAATAGATCAAAAGAATTGCCGAAACATGCATTTCTATTCCGATGTGCTTCTCTTACTCTAGATTCCTAGTCATGGGACTAAATGGCATCTGAAAAATGTATGTGATTGTATCCATGTAGCTTTCCAGTGTTACATGAGGATGTGATGAGTGCTACACGAGGACGTGATAAGCCCTACATGCATAAACCTCTTACGCAAGCCCTCGAAAAGGGTTTCTACTTTTAGAACTAACCATATTTAGCTTACTTGTTCCCACCACAGAGGTTTTGGATACCTCATATCACAGACGCAGCAATAATCTGAAGTATGCTCTTCATGATCCAAGTGGTATGCAAAAATTAAAAATAGAAGACCTTGATTGACCTAGACTGCAGTTTTCTTTCAGTATTAACCTCTTCAACTCCAGATGTAAAACTGCTATTAAATGTTATAAAATACTAAGATAGAATAATACTACTAAGTATTTTATAGAATACTATAAAATACTTAGATAGAAAATAAAACGTCAACTATATATATATATATATATATATATATATAAACATTTCCATTAACCCTTAAAGCCTCTGTGTGCCCGTATAATAAGACACACACATTTGATATGTTCTTTTTGCATTTATTTTTTAAAATAAATACAATTGTTTTTATTTTTATAAATGACACCTGTAATGAACATTTTATTTATAAACCGTATAGTGCATACTGTACAAAACACAATTTTGCTGAAAAATAAAAATTTGTTTTTAGAAACAGGTAAACTGGAACTGAAGTGGTTAAACTCTTCTTGTTGCTATACAGACAAATCTATGGCAGGTTTGTTCAAATTGCTTGCTTCTTGATACAGGAAGAATATTTATACATATAGATCCACTAAATAGTTTAAAATAATCCGTATTTTGTTTTTGGAGGATGATTTAGCACTTGGTATGCATATCTTTAATGATCACCTCCACAACAGATCCTTGTGCCAGATGCTCTCCCATATGCAATCCTGCAAGGTTTCTAAAAGGATAATAGTAAGAGCTGATGTCAGCAGTACACACAGCAAGTGGGTTCTGACCTACAAATAGTACAGCTGTGCTGACTGCAGGATCTATGGGATAGGGTTTTGAATTAAGCAAATGTATTGTATTTGATACCCCCTGTTAAATGATGTCTTTAACCAGCTGCTTCACCCAAATGACTGCCTAGTGACATGCTTTGACCCCAATTAAAATGGCTTGGGAAAATGTTCCTTCTAATGGATTGTGGCAGAGTGTCCGCCCCTTTATTTATTTATGTATATTATGATTTACATGTATATATGACGGCGAAAGCCAATATTTTGTATTTGAAACATTGTTTGGCCAAATGAGCAAGTCGCCGTCCACCAGGTTATTGTTTTATGTTGTTTACATTTCAAAAACCTTGCGAGGATGAGTGACTGATCAGCTATTGATTATTTAACTAGCTGACAGTCACGCGTCCTTGTTAAACTCATGCAGACTGTGGTTGAGGGGTACTAAGATAATTAATAGCTAGTTAACCCCTCGGCCAGAATATGAAAGCCACAGCTTTGCTTGTTTGAAGAAGGGTGTTCGAGAGTGGAGAATGAGTGAGGAGTGAGGAGGTAAAAGATCATTTAGAAAGTAAACAATTGCTATTCGTGGGGCTTTAAACTAGCACGACTGTTTGTTGTCTTTATTGTTTGTTTGGCCAACATGTCCTTTTGTTTTGCAAGTGATTTGTTTAAAATATTTTGTTTATTATTTAATAAAATAGCTGAACACCATAGCGTTTCAGTTTTGTCCCGTCATTACTTGTTTGTATTTGTGTCTGTTTCTGGTCTGACGTCACCCCCTGCAGCCACCATTATCACGTGGATAGATCATAAATTGATTTTTGCTACAACACTTGCTTCATTCATGTATGGATTTATTTCATAGCTGTAACCCCTAAATATTTCTGTTGCTATTAAGTTTTTCTGTTCTCAACAGCTCCAACACCTGGGCACATTCACACACAACTAACTTGCCTCATTCTAACCAGGTCTCCTGACCAGGAAAAATGTGTAGAGCTGCAGAACTGCCACACTCCTATATTTTACAAAACATTATTAAAATTACAAATAATAGTACTGGGCATGCCCTTCACAATGTACTTCCTGTGGGAGATGAGAGGTTGGGAGTGTGCTGCTGATAAATGGCAAATAAATCTGCACAGTAACAGACTGCCTTTGTCCTGTCTGGTGACTGGAGCTTTTAAAGCACTTAAATTGGAATGCATTATAATTTAGACTCTGGGTTCAATGTCATTACAGTTTTAAGTTTAGGGGAGCACATTATGATCACCTCCACTTAATCCTGCAGCCAGTCTCTTCTTATATGAAACATTTATTTTTTACATTAATTGTCTACCCACGATGTCTATACAGCAGTGTAGTGCTCTAGCAAGCTCATGGAGTTTGTAGAAGGGTTTGTAGAATTTGTGCTAATTGCATCAACAATCAACATGAGATCACAAAATTCTTACTTTAATCCATTCCTGAACAGCTTGTGTATTAACCGTGCGCACCACATAGTCCTACCTGGGGAGGTTTGAGATTGTTCCATTGCTTATTGGCAGGGCTGTAAACGGCCTCCTTCCACCATAGTAAATCATTGCAGGTGCCCAGGGCTGAAATGGGCGCCTCCAAAATCATGGAATAAGCTTGGCACAAATGGTTAGAGGTTGATAATCTATCAGTATTGTAGTCAATCTCATCTAAAACCCCTTATGTAATGTTGCATTCACTCAGTCGAATTCTACTATGTGATTAGAATATGGAGAGGTCTCATCACAATGTGACAGTTGTGATCTCCCACCTCTAACGCCAGTGCTGTCTTTGTTTACACAGATCGACTTTTGTATGTCTTCGGGAGTTAAACCCTAAACCTTTAAAGGCCATAATGAATCTGGTGACATCAGCCACTTCCTTGTCTTTTAATCCAACCACAGAAATCCTTGCAGTGGCCTCCAACGCAGTAGATAAAACAGGCAAGACTGGTAGGTCGTGCTAGATTTTTGGTTTTGTTCAAGAAGGTGATGGAAGGAAGTGAGACACACCTGTATTATGAAAGAGGCCCTCTAAGGGTTTTCAGAAGGGGTGCATCGAATCCAAGTTTTTGGGATTCGGCCGAATACCGAATCCATCTCAAAAGATTTGTCTGAATACCGAATCTACAAAAACTGTCAAGAAAACTGAAGGAAACTGTAGAATGAAAATCAGACTGGCAACTTCTGAGAAGGGACCTGCACAATCTATAGTTTTGAGCCTTTTAGTTAACAGTATTTTTATTACTGACTGGAACCTCTGGGCGTGCAGAGTCACATTCCTGGTCCCTCTAGTTAAAAATCTCATAAAATGCTTTATTTTTAAATTCTCAACACAGTTGTATCAAGTCTGCAAGTTCTTGCGTGCGCTAAAGACAGACAGTCTGCTGCCGCGTGTGTTGCTTACTTTACAATTTCAGCTTCAGTGCCTTTCATTTTTTTACACAAATAAGCTTACTTGATTTGAAAAACATCATGAACGATACAAGCAACTTCTTACACTACTTGGTTTGATTAAATGAGTAGTACACAACAAAATATAAAGCTGATTAATTTCAACAAATAACGACAACTTTTTAATGAAAAAAAAAAGTATCCTACTTCAATCAGAACATTAGCCTGCTATATTATATTAAACCAAAATAATAAAAATATATATATATAATAATGGTCTGGTTCTCTGTTGCCTTTTTCAATTAATATAATTGAATTAATAGAGAATAAAAACATACTAAGATAACAACTACCTAGCCTAAGTTTAAATAATCATTTTTGTAATCTACCAGGGGCTTCTGTTGCATACACGCCGATATATAATGCAGACAGTGGGTCAAACCAAGTCCTATGAATGCCTTTTAATCTGTTTGTTTTTTAAAACCAAAATATTTAGCTAAATGTTAAATCTTAAGATTTTTAAGATTTAGTTAAATATTTAGTTAAATGCTAAATCTTGTAATTAGATTTATAAATTATATCTGAATGTACACATTTAAAAAAAAAAAAAAATATATATATATATATATATATATATATATATATATATATATATATATATATATATATATATATATATATTCACAACATTTATAAATCTGGGAAAAAAAAAATAAGATTTAAGTTAAATCTCAAAAGACAGATGGCACCCCATAGAAAAAACAGTATGTGACTGGAAATGAAACAAAGACAAACGTAAAATGGACAAAAAGAAATGAGCTGATAGGAGGAAAGTGTTTATGGCCTGATGTAGAAATTTATCTTTTGCTTGAATGGAGGAGTTTGAATGACTTTAATACATACTGTAATGTGCAATGCAGTGGTACACCTGTAAAGTATGTGTATAGTTCTGATTAACAGAACAAAATGAATGTGTTTGTACAGCTGGAAATAGAGTGCTATTGTACTGCACAGTTTGCAACACTAAAATGTTTTGTTTGCTGGTTATTAAATGGTGCACGGTTTAGTTTATTATTTTTTTTGCTTTTTAAGCAGTTTAATACTTTTCTTTTAAATTTGAATTAATACAACACATTTGGAAAAGCCAATGCACCTGGAACTATTGTCTAAGTATGGTTTTAGAAAGAAATGTTCAGTAAAGTAAAGAAGATATGTTCTTGTAGTTGTTTGGGTATTTCATAAGCTAAAATAAAATAGCGGTAGTTTAATACCGATTCAATGTGTGAAGTATAACTTGATTTTACGCTCTGTTCATTAATACTTTACATTTTTAAAAACAAATAGTTTCTGGCAGTTTATAAAAACAACACTGTAAAATTTATTAATGGAATAAAATGTTGGAAACAAGGGTTATTTCGAAACTAAACCTGTGTATCTTTATTTATCACTGTTGAGCATGTAGGAAAAAAATAAATGGTAAAAAGAAAGTATTTTAAAACACAAAAAAGTTTTCCTAAAATTGAAGTCTCAAAAAAGAAGGGAGCGACTTTTACACCAGTGAGACCTATAAAATGATTTTCACGGTATTAATTAAGGGATTGATATTGCAAGTATTCTGCGCCCTTAAGGCATGTAGCTTGGCTTTTCGCAGAATTAACTCAGTCCTGCAATAATAGCCAGGATAAACTAAAGCATTGCAAGTAGCAAGACTTCTCCAGGGTTTAATTCCAAATGAAATCGGTCAAGCACAACTGAAAAAGGTGCGACTTACAACATTAACAGATATACAGTATCCATGCATAGCATCTCTTAACAGCTGGCAGATGTAAGTATTATAATTGTGGTTTCCCAATTTAGTTAGTAAATCATCCTTCCAGTGAAAAGGGAGCAGGATTGATGAAATATGAATTGCTGGCAAAGGCAGGATAGAAATAGTTCAGTTTTTGTTTTTGCCTTAAGTGTAACAAATTATTTATTGTCCCAATGTTTATGCCTGGTCTTAAATCAAGTTGCTCGACTGGATTTCCACTAAGTGTATTTTTATCTTGATCAGCCCACATGGCTTTTATTATTGATGGTTTGAGAGTTTGTGCTGAGGAGTTTCTGCAGAGTCGTATGGAAAGAGAGTAATACAATCTAATAGTACAGCTGCTGAACAACCATCACACAGTAGAAGAAAGTCTTCAAAGACTGAATTCTGTTCAGAAAATGTATTGCAGAGCGTTAATTATCAAACTTATTTTTATAGTGTCTTTGTTTTTAAATCAGGTTAAAGCATTGCAGATTTTTAAACAGATTCAATCAGTTCATGTGTATGTATCAACTGCAAGAAGATCACATTTATCTTGTGTAATATAAGCATGAATGGTTATTTATAGAATTAATGTATTGTGTATATGATTTAATTTTCAAAAAGGTTAACCTGTATTATTATGCCACTCCCATTGTATTGTGCTACTCAGATTTGTATTGACCTCTTGAAGACACTTTATATTTATTAATATTTTAAGGCCATTGAAATGCATCAAATTGCTGGCCTAAGGACATTCACTGTTGTGGGATGAAAGCTGGTTTATTAAGAAACCTGACAAATCGTGTTTATCATTGAGTAGACGTTTAATTGCACCTTAAAGCCACCAGGTGTCAGCATAACCAAACGCTGGCATTAAAACATGATATGAAAAGGAAATTAGAGCAGCTGTATTTCAAGCAATAGCTCTTTTTTTCAACATTAGCATAGAAGTTGGTAGATTATTTTAAAAAGCATTATTTAATAGGTAATTATATTTTTCAGCCTTTTTTTGTTCCCAGATTAATTCAGATATACCTGTAACCATGACTCATGAAGCCATGAGCAAAGTTCCCAAAATAAAGATACATCTCCTTTCTTATATTTTTCACATCTCTGATGAACTTTCCCTTCTTCACTGTTGTATGGTTTAGGGATTTTTTTTTTTTTTTTTAAACCATGTTAAGCCTTTTTTAACCTTTTGGTTTCCTCTGTCAAAGCTGCTCTAATACAAGATTAATGCCAAATTCGTCTCTATGTTGTTTGTGAAAAAAAGCAGACCGTTTAGTTAAGGCCTAGAACTGTAAGACCAAACAATCCCTTAACAAATCATTTTTGTAATAACTGGTTCCTTTATCATTATTATTTTGTATTTTAATACTTAATGATGTAAATTTTCAGATTTTCTTAAGTGAAATGGTAAAGCATATTAGCGTTGTGCTGTGCCCATAGGTGAAACCAGTGCAATAATGATATGCTTCAGCACTTTACCTCAGAAAATCTGCCTTGGAGTCTTTCAGTGTTTTTGTTAGAATATTTATTATCACAGTGCTCTCTCAAACCATACAGTTGCGTATTTAAATATTTGTAAAATAAATATGATTTGAAGTGTCCCTTTAAATTCCCAAGGGCTGTCGGAGTGTGTCAAATACCAAAGTGACCAGTAAATGAGCATCATTTAACTAAGGTTAAATTAAAGAGCAACTTGGTGTGGCTCTGAAATCAAAATTATCATAACAACTGTATTTGTTTTGGTTCAGTTTGCTTTGTATTTCGTTAAAACTCGTAAGATTACGGCACTGATGTTGTCTTAAAAGGCTTCTCAAACATTTCTTCTGTGAACGGAGTGTAATCATTAGCCTGCCCTCTGCAACAATTTGCCCTGGTGAATGTAAGAAAATAAGAAATACCACACAGAACAAATGTGGTGTTTCTTACAGTCCACTGGGGAGAAGAGAGTTGGAAAAGGTTAACAGTTGTAGTCTGATGTACCAGATGAAAAGTAGAAAATGCATGTTTGGGAGAAGTTTTTTAGGCCACGGTGGTAATTTAAACTTCTCAGTTTAAAAAGAAAAGTCACCATGGTGTGATCACTGAAACAGAAAAGGATAACAGTGAATCAGTTCAGAAGAATACATTATTTGTTGGCTATGATATTTTTTATCTCCTTACAAAGTTTTTGTTTTGAGGTCAGCGTTGTAAATTTAGTGTGGACTTTGTCTTATAGAATAGACGTCATGGTTGTAAGAATTTAATTAGAAATCATTTGAATTAACGCCTCGAATTCACCACATCTAAACCCAGTTTAAGCCAGAGACTTGTAAAAATCCAAGAAAAGTCAGATTTTAAGATATTAGGCAGCATACTAATGAATCATGCCAGCGAAATGCATCCCTTGTCACAGCCAGTCAGATAAACAAGACAGGTTCCTCCATATAGCCCCTGATACTCGTGGCCTCAACAATGTGTGCAGAGCTTTATTACAGCTGGAGAAGCAGATATTTAGATATTTGTAACACTACCATTGTACATATGGAGGGTGAAACCATTCTGTCTGTCACAGAGATTGTGAAGGCATAGCAGGAACGAGGCTGGTTCTTATATTCCTACTGACAAACCAAGCGTAACAGTTGCGTACAAAGATGTGTTGTTTTTGATCATTTCCACATTAAACGGGTACGCAGGAGGGTAGGTTAAGTGAAGTTAACTGAAATCTTTTTACTCTGGAAAGGCAAGTGCATTTACTTAAATGTTGCTATAGAAACAGCCAATTTTAATTAAAACATGTACATTGCAACCTAGTGAGTTTCTTAATTGGGTAAACTTCCACTTTTTCAAACTGTGTGTTTCAATCACACTGTAGATCTTGTATTATTAGTTTCTATTTTATGATCCGAAGAACATTCATTTCAAAAGGATAAGCCTTTAATTTCAAAGCCATTTTTTTTTTTTTTTTTTTTTTTTTAATCTATTTCACGTTTTACAGCGGAAATACCATTTATCATTTAGGATTTGAATTGGAGCCATCATATTAAAATTAAAAAAACAAATTGAAGAATGTGCTTTTTAGCAATAATTCTTTTTTAGGGACTGCAGGGCATTTTACAATAATATATATGGTCTAGATTCACAGACTAGTGCTAATCTCAGACTACAGTACCTTTCCTTCAGGGTCTGGGAGCAGCCGTACTGTATGTGTTATGAAAGGGTTAGTATTCTATATTATACAAATATTGACTGGAATTGAGGCATAAAGTGGGAAATACAGAAAACTGTTCCACCATAAGGTGAAAATTGCAGTCAATATCTGTTTGATAAACTTAAAAAAAATATATTTATGAAGAGAAAGCCGATCCTGTGACTGGCCTGTCATTTTGATTATTGTGAGAAAGTGTCAGAGGGCATCGTTACATTTGCATTAGTCAATCAGGATGTGTACTTCAAACTAAGGTTTTAATCAAATATAATATGGTGCGTTTCATTAATTTGTGCACATTACACATGGGATCTCTCTCAAGGAACCTCAATCATGTGTTTTCTGAACTGCAAGTGTGTTGTAATCTAAACATTGGGGGAAGTGAAGGGAAACAAATAGTTAGGTGCTGAAACTGTTTTCTGCAAATCTAAGAGGGAATTGCTAAAAAAATCAGCATGTGTAAAAACTTATAGAACCTGACAAAAATCCTCGAGCCCAAATGGTATTCTGCGTGTTAATCAAGAATGACACGAAAAGGGAATGGGGTTTAAATGTAAAGACTGATCCTTTACAAATTTAAATTTCTCCTGAGAGTAAATGGCTAATGCCAACACCAATGACCTTACACTTTTGTCTCTGGTGACAATAAAGTTGTCTGCAATGAAAAAAGAAAGTGGCTCATGAACTTTAAGTGTAGCCTCCAAGGTCTTTATGTTAACCATCCTTGTCTCTCTTCCATGTACAAAATGCTGCTGGTTTATGTAAAGGTCAAAGTAAAAAGTGAGTGTTTGGTGTTATACTTACAAGTGCAGTTTAAAAGAGGAGCAAAACAATTAAGTCTGTCTTTCTTGGGAAGGCTTGGGTGAAGTTATTAACTTCTAAGCCCAGTTCTGTATCAGAACCTGTCTATTGAGTTTTATTGAGAAGCAGGTGTCAAAACTGCCTTTGGGAAATAAAACCAACTACGTAGCGACATATTAGGCTTGCTTTCTGATATAGAAAAGGGCACAGAAGGCTAAACTACTGAAGAAAATTGTGTGTAGCATCTTATATAAATGTGTGCTCCTTGAAGCTCTGGTCTCCATACTTTGCCCATAAGCACAGCTTGGAGATCTACTCTTACACAATACAATTCAAAACACAAAGTTCTATTATACAGCAACTGTGCCAGGCTCTCCCATTGTTTTTTAAGAAGGTCAACCTTTCAAAGCACGGTTGAGAAGATGACACCAATTAATGACACCTGTTATAAAACCACTACTGATGAAACACTTCACAGACACTCAACCCTGCTCTCAAAATGTCATGCATTTTTCTCTGTTGGCCATGTAGTTAAGGCCCTGTGAAAAATCACATTTTGCGGAAAGTGCACAGAACTATTATATAAATTATGTGTACAGTTTATTATTTTTTTAATCATCAGATAGAGATACTGTGAATGCACTGACATTATCAAAATCAATGTCAAAATTATTCAAGCATTTTACAACAGATTGTTAAACGGTGTTGTAATTAACAGCCTGTAGATAGTGTATCTACAAGGACAGCTTTCAGTTCTAGTACATCAGATGCATGTTCACCATTTAGGTCTTGCAAAACAAATTCAATGAATAACCCATACTGATCATGGGCATCAGTCGACCCGTCAGTGACCACTAACAAGCAACCAGACTCTTTTACCAATTCCATAACCTCCTGCTTGTGATACTCGGCAGCTTTAAGGAAGTATTCATGTCTCAGCTGGGCTGATAGAGGAATCACCATTTGCGCAAACAAACAGCTCAGCCAGGTCAAAATTTAATGTGATTCGTCCTTCGCGGTTTTCAGCACCGTTTTTTGTTTCTTTGCAAATAAAGCAGTCGCAGCACTGCTCCGGATTTCCATCTTTCTCTTTCGGTGAATACTTGAATCTAAATGCCAATTCTCGGTAGTTATCTACAGTAACGTTGCAATACGTTCAGAAGAGCTTACCTCCACCGCTGTGTAAACTCCTGCTGGATACTGCTTTACGTGATCTGCTGCAGACACATGTTTTGCCTTTTTAGAGACATCCGTTTTCTTGTTTACAGTGTGTAGTATTTAAATTTCTCACCTAGACTGAGACATGACATTATGCATGGTGAATACTACACGCAGACACACAGCAGAGCGGTACAGTTTCATTCACGTGATTACATACGAAATACAAATTATAATTATGAAATGTATTTGTATTTCTTAAGAATATTGTAAAAATCACGTTATTGGGCGCATTTCATGAGGTCCATCCGTGCAGCCTTGAAATCATATCGTGTATTCGGGCCTGTGGAATATCATACTGAATTGCATCAAATTATGTATACGGTACTCTCTGCTCACAGAGCAAAAATAAAACCGGTAAACATAAAATAATCACCAACATATCACGCTACCATATAGGTCAGGCTGGTCAATCGCCTTCATTGTTCCTATATGTTTTTTTTCTTTTTAATGCTTACATTCCGCATTCCTCGTTCCTCCTCTGGAACACACTACCACGACTGCAGAGCGTTGCAAGCTTTTATGCAGGCGATTTTAACAAATTAATTACAAACACTTAAACAATAATTCAATAAACGGCACCAGCCACATTCTCACAAGGTGTCTGGCAGATAGGAGCTGCTACCATCCCATCTGCCAGACCACATCCAAACCAAACAATAAAAAAGAAAACATCATATTGTTAAATTATATAACATCCATTCAACAATAACAACACACTTGTCTTAATATACATAATAAATCATAATAATCATTATAACAATAATAGTAATAATAATACAAAACAAATATACTTTGTAGGAGCAGGGTTTTGCCCTGCCCCCTTCTCCTGTATAGGGCTCCTAGCCCTGTTACACACACACATATAAAGCCAGCTACACAACACAGATGGAAAGTGACAGAAAATGGTCAATGTTGAGCTGGTTCTAATACATTTAGCTGGTGCCCCAAGCTGACTATGCTAGGCAGTAATTGAAGAACATAAAAACATGAATAAAGCATGTAATACTCCTGGAATAGCTGCACGTATTTCTTTGCTAGTTCTTTTAAAAAGTCAAACACAATATTCATATTAATGAGGTATTGTATTTTGGAAGATACACAAAGAGAACAGCATTTTTTCTATATGCAGAACCTAAAATAGTTTACGTTTTCACTCACTGGAAGTTATATAAATTGAGCAAACTAGTATTTTTCTCTTTGTTGCTTTTTGTGGCAAAGTAGTGAGCAGATACAGACGCGTGCAGTGCAGAGCGGATACAACACAGACAGACAGTGATTTCCAGTTGCAAGGGTGTTTATTGATTTGATTAACAATGTCCAGAGCCTTATGGCGAACATCTGTAAATAATAATGCTGGAGTGATACAGTGGTGTGTATCATTCAGTATTTGTAAATACCCAGGTTTGACCCATAACGCAAAAGTCCAGTTTCTACGCACCAACATAAACCCAAAACACAAACACAGTTCCTAGTGACAGTGAATAAGTGCTAATGGTGTATTACAGTTCTCTGTGAAATGCAGGGGTGAAAGTGATGTCCAAGTTTATGCTGGCCTTCGCTCCAGCTCCAGATCGTGCTACTGGTAGTCTATTAACAAACAGACAACAGTTAAGAAAACACTAACACACACAAGACAAAACTCATGGTTTCACAATACTGCAACACAGACTCCTTGTAGGTTAAAACACTAACCATTTATCAAGGAACAGATCACTTACACTACGTCCCCTATTTATACCCTCGCCCATGACCCCTAGATTAACGAGCGCATCTGCTCCTCCAATCCTTGGATGCCACGCCGTCTCCCATCCGAGTCATTGAGCTTAGGTGCCGAAGCTCAGCCCCCTTCCTAAATGACCAACTTCCACCTACCCTAAGGAATAAATTGTCATGCCATTTCATTAAGGGTACTCTGTTCTTTTTACATAGTGCCCTCACAGGTCGGGAGGGAGATCTAACACCAAGAATCATTCGATCTCTGTCACACTTTTAAATAAAGAAAATAAATGAATGCCCGTCAACGTGTTGATTCCGAGATACTGTGTAATACGATTAAATCCCTTATCAGATAATTATAGATTACAGCAAATCTCATCTTTGAATACAATAAGTCTCTATGTTAATGCATTGCAGCTCTAATTCTAACTATTAGAAAACCTATGAAAAAAATGAAGATTTGCATGCATTATTAATCTTGTGTATTGATGATTTTGTACTTATTTGCTGCACTGGTGCAATCCTTTCATTTGTTTGTAAAATCCAACAGACATTATTCACTTATAAGATTGTATGCATTTGCACATGTTATTTAATAACCCTATTTATATAAGCAATTACAGAATTGAAAACGTAGGGGATTGTGCCATGTGCCTCCACATTAATGAACTTGATGGGGCTCTTGCTTTTCACTAAATCCATATTTATTCAAAATATTCATTTTGTGTTAGTTGCATTAGGGAATCCACACATTTAAAACATAGTAGTTAGTTTTGACCTCCTATTAGCAAACATGCATTTTATCACTACAGTATGACTGAGAATATTACACTCTACATTTATAATTTGAAATATTTTTACCAACTGATTAAATGTAAAGCTATTCAAAGTTTCAATGAGAACTCTATGTACACCTGCAAATATGATTTGATTGACAGGGAAATCCTTACAACCATAAACAAAAGTCAAGTAGACATTGGACTAAGGTGGCAGCCTTCAATCCATGTCAGTGACTGAAAGGATACAAGACAGGTACATTTAAACCTCCCTCTTTGCAGTCTGTGCTGTGCTTTGAGTAACTCCACCTCCCCATCCTCTACCACACCAGAGGTATTGGCAGTTGGTTTGCTTGTCTGAGAGATGTGAATCAATATTTCGAGACAGCACTAATACCTCTAAAGCCTCTAGAGTGCCAAAAACATGCAAGTCTGCCCAATTATTTCCCACTTTATCTCACCAATTTAAACTCTCCAAATATGTTCCCTCACCACAGCAAGTCCCCACAACAGTTCTAGAGAACTGAACATCAGTGGGTGTCTTCCAGTCCTGCCGCTGCCAAGCCAATCGCCTCTTACACCCAGCTCTCTCATGTGGTGATGGAACGCGACATGCGCTGTGTTCTGAGCCGAAGGTGGCACTAGTACTAACTACCACACGGTAGAGCCTTTATTGAGAGGGCACTATTGCTATTATAAAATTGTAATATTCTCATTATTTTCTTTTTAAGAAACAATTTAAAAACCTAGATTTACCTCGAACTTGGAAAGATTCATCAGGTACCCTTCCTCTGAGAAAAGTTTTAGGAAAGCAGACCCGAAAATGTTTGCATGCATACGATGAGAGAAAAGAAAAAAAAAAAAAAAAAAATTATTAAATATTTTGTTTGTCTTGATAGTGCTAGATATTTGAATGGACCAATATTACTGAGCTGTCTGTGTGTCAGTTTGTTGTTGAAAGATGCTGAGTTTCAGTCGAGCTGACAGGCCGTGATTGGCTGATTTGGCAGTTACAGGTACAGGACTGGTTGCTGGTTCCTGCACTAGGGGTTCTCAAAATGGGGTCAGAAGTCCCTAGAGGGTTAGAGAGAAGTTTCAGAGGGGTCACTGTGTCAACCCAAGCAGAACAACTCAAAGCAACATTTTATAAATACCTTCTCAGTGAACTGTTGTGAATCTTTTCAGATTAAAACAACATTTTTTATTCCAGTTTATACAGTAATAGATGGCATCAATTTCTATCAAGCTGAGCAAAAAAACCCAACAAAAAACAACAAAAAAACATTACCCTTGTGGAGGTGTTGAAAGCCATGGATAATGGACCACAGTACAGGAAAAAGAAGGATGTTGATGCAGATGTCAACATTCCTGCAAACAATGTCAGCCATTCTGAATAATGGGGGTGCAATAGTACAGGCCTATGAACAACAAACTGGAGATGCAAGTTGTCAGCATTTTAAATACCCTGAGGACTCCTTGCTTTTGTGGTTTAAAAATGCCAGAGATCAGAATGGAGATTACACATCGAATTTTTTTGCAATGTATATGTTTTGTTCAAATTTTAAACGTGTAATACTTTTCACTGTACTTTGCTGGTCCCTTGAAATTTTCATTAATGAGAGTTGACTGTATTGGTATTTTAGGATTATAAATACAAAAAGAGTAATGACTGAATAATAAGCTTGCAATGGCAGGAATATAACTTCAAACAACATTTCAGAGAGCAGAGTGAAAACACACAAGGAAATTGACTATTGGAAGTGACATGAAGCCAATACAGGAACTAGCTAACAGACTTTGGCCTCATCTTTCTGTTTCTACAGTGGTGTTTTCGACCAGTGGCAAAGGGGCTGGAGTTTAAGATATGTGATCGACCGAGAATGTTTTCATAGGGGTTAGGAAACACATACAGTTTCTGTGAAAGTTCACTGGGAAAGAAGTAATATCTTGGAACTTGACTGTCAATGGCTTAAAAGCAATCCTAAGGAGGAGGGCTACTGAATAAAGTATAGAAACAGATTTTGCAAGATGGGTTAGAGATGATACCTGCTGTGATAAAAGAAACCTAGCATATGTATTTAAATTAATTGCATTAATTAAAAAAAAAAAAGTCTTTGAGCTCATTATGGATTTCAATAAAAAATGTGCTTTCATGAGGGTGGGGTACAGGAGGAATATTATTGTGAGCATACTGTTTAAATATTGTATAGTTTTGGATTGTATTATAGTATTTTTTAGCTTGTTTTTAGGTCTATAAAATACCATAACACAACTATCACATGGAGAGTTAAAAGTATAGAGCCCAATTTTGATAAAAGGGCACTAGAGTTAAGATGAGGGTTGTTAGTGCCTAATTGTGGGGCGCAAACGGGCGCAATCAGACCTAGGCATGCAAAGTGATTTCCTATGTTTTGTGTGACAAGCTAGCTTGATAAATGTAGTTCTGCTCTGGATATTATAGGTTTCAATCATACAAGAAAAAGTTTTTTTTTTTTTTAAATCCTAATTTGAATAAATAAATTCAGTTTTCCATTCAGAGAAGGTTTGACATTTATTCTCATTTCAAAGCACTGTTTAATGTTGTTTAACACTCTTCAAATAGTTATTAAAAAAAACTTTATTTCAAACAGTCCTTTGAAAGGTTTTGTGAATAGGGCCCATAATCCTTTAAAGTAGTGACAGCTGAAATGTATGGAATGCATACTATATTGCTAACTGTATGGTTCTAGTTGAACTGATCACTTTGATGGATATGAATATGACTGAGCAAAACAATTATATTTTTGTAAAATATTGAATTCATTATTAACAAGTTGGTGGTAGCATACAGATTTCAATAAATAGGATAAAACAAACATAAACAGTTTCCTACATGGACTGCATTAATGGTAGATCCATCATAAACTGATTGAAAATGTATAATTTACTGTAAATGTATTACACTAATAAGATGTTGACTGATTGAAAGAAAAATAATAAAACATTTCAAACTAAGCTTGTGTGGCTTTATAGCTACATTTATTTCTTCATACAATGTATTTATTTATTCATGGGTTTCTGTAGAAAAAATCTACACAGTATATTGGGGTGTAGAAAGCAACTGTAATTGTGTGCTGGAAACACAATATAGAAATCATTACTTGTCTGCTGTAACCAATATATTTGAGTGGTATGGTTTTGGCAAAGTCAAATTCTCTATTCCTGCCCTTAAAATTTTTTCAAATGGCACATATATTTTTTGTCCAAGAAATACTGACATTAAAGCCAATAATCTTGGAGCCTTCTTCCTACAGTGCCAGCTGTTTATCCGATTGTGACAGGGGTGGCTGAGTGGTGACATGAGGCCAGAAACAGGAACTGCAAACTCAGACTCGGGAAGGAACGTGGGTGCAAACTTGCACTGTGGCGCAATTTTTATTAAACAAAAATAAACAAAAAGGTAAAACAGAAAACACTACTCACAGAGAAAAAATAAATATTCAAGCAAAAACAAAGTCTCGCACACAAAAATCATTGAACACATCGAACAATACCTAAGCTCTAGCTGGGCAGTTCCCTTCACTGATCTTACATTTTCCTTTCGGTTTCAGACTCTTGTTCTCGTTCACTCCTCTCGAACACCCACCCGGAGTGCAGAAAACTACAGGCTTTTATACAGGTGACCAGCTGCCAATTAACAACAAATTAATCAGTTAATTAACTTGGGAGATGGTCACCTTCTACACAGGGTTTTATGTGGATGAGGCTTCCCCATCTAAGCTGCCAAACAATAACAAAACATTGTATTTTAAATAAATACAAAACACATTCAACACACAGCTTTTAGCTATCATATTTATAATACATCAATCATAATAATAATAAAAAAAACTAATATATTTGAAATCAGCAGGGCTTTGCCCTGTCCCCTTTAATAGGCTCTCTCCTACTGCCCTGCTACACCGATATTATACTCTTTTCCAGTTGTGTTAAATATTTATAACAATGCATACCTCTTACATACAACTTGTATAATTGCTGGCTCCAATAAATACATTAATCAGAATGTAAGGCCCTCTTCACATACCTTTACCTCATGAGTTATTTAAAGAAGGTTTTGTTGAATTGAATAAAGTTGTGGCAAACAAACTGAAAATGCAAGGGCTGTGGCTGTATTCCCTATCAGAGAAGTTGGATATATTGAATACTGTTTTGGCAGTGTGGTCCAGTGATTAAAATCCAGGGCTTATAACCAGAAGGTCACTGGTTCAAATCCCACTCTACCACCAACTGACTCACTGTGTGACCCTGAGAAAGTCACTTAACCTCCTTGTGCTCCATCCTTTTGATCAATGTTTGACTCTTTCATGCTTATACTTAGGGTCCTGCGTTTTACGTGACCTGCTTTTTTCAATTGCAATTCAACTGCTATCCCCTAGATGTCCCTGCAGCCACTCCAGTTATAGTAATCAAATTCACAACTAAGAAATCAACACATTACACTTTGACTAATTAGAAAAAGTAAAAGCAAATTATGTTGAGTATAAATGGTAATTGAATAAATTGGTGCTTTAAAAGAAAAATCGAGAGACCTAAACATGGAGTCAAAGACATTGCAATCAAAAACCATTTCATTGAGCAAACGCACGCAACAATATCCACCTGGTGTTCTGTACACCGATGGGCATAATTTATTTTGCACAACACAATTTATCTTTGGACCACACTCGAAAGTCAACAATAGAGAGACATTTATCATCAGAAAAACACAGAAAACGAAAGCGCCATCCAGTAAAAAATGTAAGGGGAATGGAAATTATGAACGCCGAGGAGATGTTATGTTAACAGAGGCATTTGTTTGTGCTAATATTCCCTTGAAAAATAAGATAATCCCAAACAACATGCATTTCTGAACAAACGTAATAAATGTGGAAGCAATTCCTACAGCAGGTCAACTGAGAAGGAAATATCTACCCTCAACTACCCTGTCACAGCAAGCTTAAGAAAACATTTGCTACAGTACAAGCATATGTTTTTGTAATTGAAAAAAGGATAATGTTGGTACTTAAAAGTAAGGAATTAACAGTTAACTAACACAACTCTTTTTTTGTTTTTACATTAGTTAACTCTTATTATCCACTATATGGTGGTTTAAATGCAAAGTCTATATTTTGCTGGCTTGATTAAGTGTTCCAATAGAAACGCATATAGAAATAGGCCTTGAGCTACGTCCCAAAACAAATATTTAATTTCTATAACCCTTCTAAAATCTCATTCTCCCAGAGCAAACCCCTGGTTTTTGATTCCATAAATTTCTCTTAACATGTTTTGGACCACTGAAAATGATTTAAAGGAAATGGGAAAGTTGTATTGCTTTTGAAATATCTTTCCAGTGGAACTATTTTTAAAGGGCTCCTATTTGCCAAGGCAGTTTACCTGGTACTATCATTTTTAGTAAAAAGAAAAACATTTTCCCGCTGACCCTCGGCTGAACCTGTCATATAAGTATTTGAAATCAAGAGGCCTGTATGTGTCATGCCACTGTTTTTTTGCATGTCAGATCTGAAATATTTATCACTAAACATATATCAAGCAACCTCAATTATAGGTTTCATTATATAGGTAGGTAAGTATTTTTGATCTTCAGTTGTCTGATTTCTCCTGTTTATGCCTTGTACCTAAAGGAGATGATGCTGCAATGATTTATCCAAGAAGAGCATAAGGGAAGGTTAAACCTCTTATGACTGGTGCCTGCTCAGTGAGAGAAATGAAGAGGAGAGCAAGATATTATCCACTTATTGGCTGGTTATTTTCATATTTTTTGGCTAGTTATTGACATAGCATGTGGAATCACAGTCACTATTCGATTTTACTGTTTGCAGAGCTTCACTCAATACCTTTTACATTTTTTTATAAGATGTTTTTCATTTTATCATAAGATAACATAAAAGTTTGTGAATAGCTAATTTCAGGCTATTAGAAGTGAGTTTTATATATTCGTCACCAATCAGCTCCAGTGCAATCTCGACTGAATGTGCTAGCTTATTGTAGTACAATACAATGACACACTCAATTTCTTCTCACTTTTTACGGCTTCCTCTGATTTTCTGATATTCTACACATCACATCAAATTGAACCAGTGTGGGTGAAAATCAAATACTCACTGTCAATCATTATGGACCAACTAATCATAGCTTCATCATTACTTCTGTGCGTTGGGATGTGGGATATTTGAAAGAAAATTGGGACTGTCCCAAAGACACACGCTCCAACAGAAATATCTGCAGATTGATTGGTGAGTGTGATTTTTGAGTCTTTGTTAGGACCTTTTGTTTAAAATTTGAAGTGAAATCTTATGAAGAGCTGTCTTAGCTTTGCCTGCAACTGGAGATAGTTTTGTGATGTTTGTGACTGCAGTAATGTCCAAAGACCACCAAACTCATTATACTTCAGCCAAATTCCAACCCAGACTACCAGATGCAAAAGGCAAGAGGAGCAAATCTGTTTATATCTGCCACTGGGAGTGACTTGAAAGCGATTTGAATTCAGACTCATTAATATCCATCATCAGCAGATCAAGATCAAATAAATTTCAATCGGGAATCTATCACTGCCAGTCCAGATTGCAGACATGCAGAACTCTCCAACTGAGTGTGAGATCTACTAAATGAGCAATCATTTTAAGGAGGCAGATTTGAAATTGCACAAAATGTTTGCGGTTTATGGGTTTATTTCTGAATTGCGATTGTACAAAAATATGATACATATATGATCTTTGACTTTTTTTGTAACATCAATTTGCAGATTGGCTTGTGGAGTACAGATGGAAAACAAGGGGTTTGATATTGGATATTAAAGTTTTCTCCAGACTGGTTTCATTTTTGGATATTAGAGATTTCTCCAGACGGGTTTCATGGTGCTGATGGAAATGTCTGCTGTGCCACCTTGCCCACAAACAACTGGAATCTAATTGTAGGAAAACTCTTGAATTGATATGCTGTGTATGAAACTGTATGTGCAAGTTATCAGCCCTTCAGACATAATAGTGGTTTGTGTCAGAGTAAATAATTGCTTAATAAATACAATGACAGATCTCGGTGCTATTCATTTGTGGTTTATCCTCTGATTTGACAATATGTTTGTTCTCTGTATGTTAAAAATGTGTTTCACAGCAATAGAGTTACCATTCTTTCAATTCTTGTGGATTACTGACACATACATACTAAATTGCTTTTCCATTGGAGATAATAGAAGCTGTATTAGTAGCTCCCGTAGATGTCTCAGACTAAACAATGTTGTGACATAAAGATTTAAAATGGATGATTGCATTACATAAGTCATGGATTTCTTTAGTGTTTATAGTAGATTGTGTTGAATGCAGCTGTTTGGGACTTGAGGTTCTGTGTGGGGCTGTGAAAATAAAGGTTTATAGAAAGTTCATCATAACCATTTACAAGGACAAAGGTTTACAATGTGAGAATTTCACCTTCAAATGACGGCCAAAAAATAGAATGTACTATGAAAGTTGTTTCACCATTAATGGAACTACCATAGGGTTATTTTTCCCCCATATGTATCGAATACAATGTAGATCCATTTTAAGGTCATTTGTTCATTTTTTATGCAAACGCAATCTTCATCCGGCTTTTACCCACTCCCCCAATCCTTTTCTTTCCTATGACTGATGTGTTTTCAATGTCAACTTAGTATCTTTATGTAACCTTTTGAAGTCAACTGAAGTCTAGCACTGGAATACCAGCAAGAAGCAGTCGATACATGTTCTTCACTAATAACTTCAAATAAATGAATACCATTAAAAAAAAGGAAATTCTGATTTTCATATAGGAAAATGTGAGACCTACACAATACATATTGGGTAATATATTACTGTAATTATTTTAATTGTGATAACAGCAATTTTTTTTTAATATTTTAAAATTAATATTTAAAGTAAATGGTCTTGTATTCACTGGGTGATCTCCCATTTGTGGTATTTGTAAAACTTTGAGCAGTAATTTATTAGAAACCCTCAAATAGAACTTCAATATTTAGCGGAGGCCTGTCTAGGGATTTAAATGTTCCTATAGAAAAGCAAACACCTATACCTTATATGATTGCTGTAGAATGAAAGGTAATCATCAAAGAGTGATATTCAACTAAAGCACTCAGCTCAAATAAATTGCTTTGAGAATTGCATTCAGTTCTGAGCAATCACACAAGACCTTTTCATGTACATGACAAGCGGACTGAGTTCATTCTTTTTCCTGATACAGAGACACAGCGACAATATACCTTAATAATAATAAAAACTATATATATATGATGTGTATTTTAGAGCATGATGTGCAGTATTAGATTATTATTTTTCTGTATTCAGAGTTAATGTGGTGGTTGAAAGACCCCCTAAATCTTAACAATACATTTGGGTCAATCATATTCCCCTGAAACAGGTTTAATGTGGGTTGCAGGAAATATGGAACCCATGTAGGTAATCTGAAAAAGGCTCTGGGGACGACCAGGAGTATCTCCACACAAAGTGAACAGGCACTTCTATTTCTAAACCCATCACTCTTACTTCAGGAAACTGCCCGTTTCCTGCTTGTCAAACTGCAGGTGCAAAGAGTTAACAAAACTATTCCAGTAAATCTCAGCTAATAAGTATTCCCATCACTTTGTTGCCATCACATTTTTCTATTTAAAAGATGCATACGAAATAAATAAATAAATAAATAACAATCTTTTGCAGTCTTTCCGTCATGAAGGAAACTGATGAACTGCCTCTGGGCCAGTGGCGCACCGAGGGTGGGGCTGAGCAGGCCATAGCTCCCCCCGCCCCCCCCTCCTCAAACGAACCAAAAAAAAGAGCTCAGCCTTATACAGCGTCTGTGTTGTTTTGCTGCACACCAGACTGGCAGCTGAGATCTCTCTTGGTCAAAACTGCGGCATGAAAAAATTGCTTAGAAAAGGTTTGCACTATATGTTGTTTAAGACAACCGTTTAGTTTTATTTTTTGTCTGCTTCCTTGGCTATTTCCACGTATTCTATTTGTATTTTCTGTGGGTGCTAAGTAACAAACTTGGCAACGAATGCATATACTGCATATATTTGCGTAACCATTGCCAGAAAAGCGAGGGGTAGAAATATATATATATATATATATATATATATATATATATATATATATATATATATATATATATATATATATATATATATATATATCGTGGAAAACTGTAAAAATGTTTTTGCAGGCACTTGATTTTTGAGACTGTAACTTGATTGAGACTGAAAGAAAAAAAAAAACACAATAACTTGATTGAGACCGAAGGCGCCTATCCCATAGAGCACAGGGGAGGCAATACCAGTATACATTTTGCCCCTTTACATTTTTGCTCAGTAGACACTATTATTTTGTCATTGTTTTGCCTTTAAAAGGCTTAATATAATAAAATAAAAAATAAAAAAAAAAACCCGAAATTCATTCAGAAGACGCCAGTAGTCTGACATTGACAAAAGAAGAAAAAAAAAAAACACAATAAAACTCACCCTACACCAACATTGGTTTGGCCACTCGGACTGCACAGTTTACAGCAGACGTTAGCAGCAGCGTGTCTGCAACAAGACGCTGGGCAGTTTTGGTTTGGAGACTATACAACAAATATGTATTAAATAATATAGGAGAGGTAGTTGTTAATTTAGTTTGTTTTTATTATGTATTAATTCAGTTATATTAATTAAAAAAGGCGAGAGAACCAGACGGGTTTTTATATAATAAGGAAGAAGGTTTGTATTTCAGTGGGGCCATGAACAGATTTAAGTTCAGCGCCAAATCTAAATAAAACGTTGCTGTTATTAAGCACTAGTAATAATCTGAAGCAGTGTTATTTCAAAATACCAAAATCACGGTTTCAGTTTAGTGAAGTACGCTAGAATAGTTTTATTATTAAAAATGTGTTGTTCTTTATTAATACATATTTTCAGATTTCATATTAAGCTTTTTGTGCACATTCAATCAAACCAAGTAGAATTTGCTTACACCATTTAAGACGTTTTTCAAGTCAAGTAAAGTATTATAAATTATTATTATTATTATTATTATTATTATTATTATTATTTATTATTATTATTATTATTATTATTGTATTGTTAACTTTTGTATAACACGCACGTCTGTAAACCTGACTAAGGTTATTTTATTTATTTATTTATTTCAGTTACGTTTCAGACGGACTTGCCTAGCCCCCACCCCCAAATTGTAATGCTGGTCCTGAGCATTTTGTAATATATATATATATATATATATATATATGTGAAGAATAATCACATAAAACGGCTGCAATTTTGAGTTTTTTATAACAAGTAAAAATTGCAGAAGCTTCACACATTGGCTTGTCCTTCCACTTAGTGTGTTTCCTATGCTTGACGTGTTTTCAGAGATGTGTTTCCTATGTTTGTTATATTTTCAGAGATGTGTTTCCTATGCCTGACATGTTTTCAGAGATGTGTTTCCTAAGCTTGACATGTTTTCAGAGATGTGTTTCCTAGGTCTGACGTGTTTTCAGAGATGTGTTTCCTGTGCTTGAATTGTTTTCAAGGATGTGTTTCCTATGCCTGACGTGTTTTTAGAGTTGATTGCTTTCCTTTACGTGAAGTACAATATGGTAGACAGGAGGTGCATCCACACAGATCGAGCGATATTTTTTCTTGACTAACAGCTTAGAAACAAATAGCATTAATAAATGTAACATACCTTTACCATAAAGTCTGCATGGTGTACATAGATCTAAGAAATGCTGGCTATAATGTTCACAAAGCCTTTTTAAGTGGACAAATGGCCAACCTGCAGAACACACAGTAACAGGTGTTGGGTTAGTATTGGTACTGTACACAGCAACTGACTGGGGGATAAGGTTTTCAGTATACAGTAGATCTTATCTTGGGCATTATTTTGAAGCAAGCTCAAAGGCATTTTATAATTAAAAAAAACAATTGTATAATGGTATACAGTGTACCACTGTAAAATGCCCTTGCCTCGGTGGATGGGGTAGTTCAAGAGAACTCGACGTTAGAGGGTGAGGAAGCTGATGCCCAAACGGACAGTTATGCCACATTGTGTGTTGGTTCTGTGAGGTGGACACTGAAGGATAAGCTGAACCCCTCACAGCTTAATTTACTTATCTAAGATTTTAAGATTGAAGGTGAAAGCTAGTTCACTAAAACATCCAAGCAGAGGTACATCCCTATTTTAGATCCAGACTGCAAGAGCACTAGTACCTCCTTTATAATTTTTTCATTTAATTGAAAGGAAAACTGCTGCCACTGCCACCATAATGGCAGGGTCCAAATGTATATGAATACTTAATTTATATTCTTCTTATTTATATTGGAATTGAACCAAGGCTTTTGGGGAGTAGTGAAAATGGTACTAAAGTTAAAAGAAGGAAACCCCAAATGACCGACAGGGGGTCACTGCACCAAGGCAGCCCAAGAGGGCTAGCTTATAGGCGGAATCTTTATATATAATAAAAAGCGATAAAATACATTAAACATACAAACTACAATTATGTGTTTGGGAGCCAGGTGTCACCCTTAACTCTGTAACTGCAGTAACCCCCACCCTGTTAAAACAACCGAAAGTAATCAGACATAGTAATACTATTTACGTGAACTTGCAATAACAATGAACAAGTAAATACAACAAAGAGACTGTAAAGTGCAAGCATTAGATATTTTATGACTCAGCAGGGCATATATTTCTGTCCTGTGACACCTACAGTAGCCCACATCTATAAATACACAAATACAACAGTTAAAACATTAAAACAGTGGGTCAGCATACAACGCAAAACAGAACTGAGTGTCAGATCACCTCGAGATCTTAGTGGTTCCCAACTTCAGCCCTCAAGATCCATTCTAGTCCAGATATTTTTTCCAAGAAAGACCAGGAAGGCTCTGGAGCTTGAGGACCAGAATTGTGTAGCCCTGATGTAGCGCATTCATGAAATGTTCCAGATCTGTGTTCATTGGTTTTGATTTCAGTCACAAATGGGTAGTTCTGTTAATGAAGGGACATTCTAAACCAAATTTAAATGGTATAATAATGAACCGCTTTGGAACATGGCTTGAACACAGACCTGAACTGGTTTATTTGCGAGAGACAGCCCTCTAGGCTATGTAAAAGATTCTTCATGAGCTGTTTTTCTTTATTAAGCAGCATCCAGCTCTCCAAGCCCAGCGATCAAATACCCAGACAGTCTTTAATTACAACCCCAGTCCCCCTGGCTGAACTGTGTTTTGAGATCTTAATTTCAACAGGTTAATGCGCTGGTGGGTTCAGCACAATCTCATTTCTGTAATGAGTCCTTGTGACAGAAATATAATGAAACTTGGTTGTAAATCATCCCTCTCGACCCATGAGGGCGCTAAGCAAGGGCAGAGTTCTTTGGACGGGCTGACTTGACAGTTCTTTCCCCAGGTCGGGAAGTCAGTCAGTCTGTAAAAAGGTAAGACTCTGTTGCAAGAACTTATCGACCTGGAAGGGGAACAATGTAGCAGCCGCAGATTGTAAAGGCAGCCGCGTTTGTTTACCAAAGGGCCGTGTGTGACAGCATATAAGGGGGGCGGAGAATCATAATCAGTTCCTTCACTTGGTTTGTGAACTTGAACCTGAAGGACCGTGAGAGAGAAATAAACCTGTGTTTTAAGAATATTCGTGAGTGTTTTGTTTGTTTGTGTCTGTTAGTAATCGTTTGTGTTTGTAAATCACTAGACGACTAACAAGTTCAATTATATCACTGTAAACTGTGTTGTACCACAATCACTAATTTACGACCTAACCAGACTTGTGTATGTGTTTTGTGTTTAATGTGAGGATACAGTAACGGGACTATTATTTCGGGACCAGCCCAGGGAGTATAAATGTAAGTAATACACGCTGCAGTATTTCGTACCAGCATTATTATTTACTGTTTGTTTTGCCATCATACACTGGAAATAAAAATAAATAAAACAAACCTTTTCACCTGTATTACAATTGTTTCTCTGTTCTTTAATCACCTGCACACTATCAACCACTTTGCCACATGAGGTGTCAGATAATGGGATTATGGATCTACTACTGGAGGCGCTGGACAGCAGACAGGAGGCTGCGGAGAGACGGAGAGAGGCACGTTACATGGCGTTGGTGGAAAAGGTCGATCTGGCGGTCCAGACCATGGTACCAACGGCACCCGTGATGATGGTCCCAATAAATAAAACAAACTTTTTTACCTGGATTACAATTGTCTGTCTCTTCTTAATCACCTGCACCTGCACACTATCAACCACTTTGCCACAGTCCTGCATTTATCCTGAAGAATATTGTATGTTTAAAAATGATCATTACAGCAAGGAAGATGCAAATTGACATACAGTGCCAAGAAAAAGTTTGTGATAATTATGGAAATTCAATAGTTTTACCATCATAGCCTTCTTGAATCAAAAACAGTCTTTTCTTAACTATCCAATAGGGTTTATATTAAGTAATGCCATGTCTTTTGAAACAAAATGATGTATAAATTAGACAAACAATGAGTAATTAAGATTCAGGGTATGTGAAAAAGTAAGTGAACCCCTGCTTTTCTCAGCTCAATTATGGGGATAGTTAGAATCAGATGTTTAAATAATTAGGTACATCTTCAGGAGTGAGTGTGGGAGGCCCCACCCTATATAAAGATCAGAAACTGTGAGTTTGGTCTTCATCATACAGGTGTGTGGAAACACATCGCGTCACGATCAAAATAAATCTCTGACGACCTCAGAAAAACAGTTATTGATGCTCATCAGTCTAGAAAGGGTTACAAAACCATTTCTAAGGATTTGGGGCTCCACCAGTCCATTGTCAGACAGAAATGGAGAAACTTTCTCTAGAAATGGAGAAAGTTCAAGACCAAAGTCACTCTACTCAGGAGCGGTCATCCTACCAAAATATCTCCAAGAACAAACCGGAAAATCATGAAGGAAGTCATAAAGAAACCCAGAGTAACATCCAAGGATCAGCAGGCCACTCTTGCCTTAGCTAATGTGAGTGTTCATGACTCAACTATCAGAAAAAGACTGAACAAGGATGGTGTTCAAGGAAGGATAGCCAGGAGGAAACCATTGCTCTCTAAAAAGAACATTGCTGCCCTTCTGAAGTTTGCCAAAGAGCACATAGATGATCCACAAGACTTCTGGAACAATGTTCAGTGGACAGACGAGTCAAAGGTAGAACTTTTTGGCCTCAATGAGAAACATTATGTTTGGCGAAAACCAAACACTGAGTTTGAACAGAAGAACCTCATCCCAACAATCAAGCATGGTGGTGGGAGTGTGATGGTTTGGGACTGCTTTGCTGCCTCAGGACCTGGACGGCTTGCCATCATTCACACAACCATGAATTCTGCATAGTATTAGAAGATTCTAGAGGAGAATGTCAGGCCACCCGTCCGTGAGCTGAAGCTAAACCAGAAGTGGGTCATGCAGCAAGACAATGATCCTAAACATACAAGGAGAGCTACAAAAGAATGGCTGCAGAAGAAGAAATTCCATGTTTTAGAATGGCCTAGTCAAAGTCTGAATCTAAACCCCATCAAAACGTTGTGACAGGATCTGAAGCGAGCTGTCCATGCAGGGAAGCCCTCAAATGTCGTAGAGTTGAGGCAGTTCTGTAAGGAGGAATGGGCCAAAATTCCTCAAAACCAATGTGAGAGAGACTGACTAACAGTTACAGGTTGACATACCTTTTCACACATGGATATTGAAAGTTGAATCATTTGTTGATAAACTTTGGAAAAAGTGGCATGTTTTGTGTAATTTGTTCAATCAGGTTATCTTATTTATTATTAGATATAATGCATTAAGATATAATAACATTTTGGGTTTAAAATATGTGAAAATCCTACGGGGTTCACAAACTTTCTCGGTACTGTATGTTGTGATTGGCAGATGTATTAATTATGTTTTATGTCTAGGGTTTTAATTGGTCCACCACAGATTCAAAATATTTCTTATTTTAGCAGAATCAAAGCTTACCCAATTATGAACATACATTTTTACTTCAAACACATGAGATATTGTAATTTTAGAGTGGCTCAATTTAACAATATCTTCATGCCTTGGATTACACTAAATGCTTGATCATGTTGTTTAACAGATAAAGAAAAAGAATGGGCTACTTGTGGAGTTACAGCAAAAGGTTTATTCAGAAGCTACATTCTTTGCAAAAAAAAAAAAAAATACTAGAAATGAACAATACTTTCAGAAGCACCTACATCAAGTATCACCTGCACATGTTTAGACAACACATATGATTACAAGCATTTAAACAATATTATAATTCTGACCTATGCACTGTGAATTAAATAAATCATATTGTTACCTTCCTTTCTGACCTGGAGGAATGTGCAAAAGTCTATTTTGAAGCATTCTATAGGGTGCTGGCCATAGGTGTACATGACATAGGCAACTGAAGAGCAGCTCAGGATCTCATTTTCAAAGCACAAACTATGAAAAAATAGAAACATGCTAACATTGTAAACATGTAAGGGACAGAAATTAAAAAGGTGATCTGAAGTTAGTTATTCTTTAACTGAGACAACCAAACAATTTAATTGAGAATGTGGTGACAATTGCAATTCTTATAAAAATATAATTTATTGTAATTTTAAAGTTATCATAATGCATGTCTAGTTATTTTACTAATGGAAGACCAATCAACCTGTGTCCTGCCAAGATAAGCTACAGCTAGATTATTTTACAGAATTTGACAGTACCTGGGAATTCCCTGTATTGCAATCCCAGGATAACCAAGGATAGGTGGTTGATTCATGGCTGCTGTACAATGCTCTAAAAATCAGCTGTTAATATAAATTGTTAAATTTTTAATATTATAACTACCTGTGTCCCTCTTAGCTAATACTTGTGGGAATTTTTCAGGTATTAGATTAAATATTAAACAATGAAGCTACAACCAAACTAACAAGAATTCTTAATCTTCTACGGATTTTTGACAAGGAATTCAAATTAAAAAGTAAAATAAACTTCTCCCTGCTGTCTTAAAACAATACTGCTACCATGATGAGTATGGCTACTTCGACTACAGAGGAGTCATGCTTTCTTGGAGCTCCTCATTTCATATCTAAAAAAAACCATTAAAAACAGTTCTTTAAACTTTTTTTATTTATTTTCCAAATCTTTTTATATTTTCTTTCTTACTGTTTCCAAGTGCAGGAGGGCAGCTATTTTTCCTGTGTTACTGTGTTTGTTTCTATTTGAATTTTTACTTCATTTAAACAATTTTAATTATTAAAAACAGTAGGCATTGGTTTTAGAACAGGTGTCATTAAATTTGCCATTCTGTAGTGTTGTTGATAGGGTGACCACACGACCAGTTTGACTGGGGCTTACCCCATTTCTTATCACCTGTGCCTGTGTCACAACATTTTTCCCCAAAACTTAAAGGCCCAGTTTGCAACCATGCTAGATATTACTCCTTCAGAAATTTACTTGATCAATCTGACTATGGAACTGAAAAGCTGGGTTTTAGTTCAGTTACTTGCAAGGTAGAGTAGCAGGGGGGGGTTGACGGACATTAAGTAAATTTGATGGAGATTAAGTAAAATATAACAAAAGATCTGTATTACAGTAAATACAAATAATTGAGTATTACCCAGTATGATAGGGGAGCCCTGCCACTTGTTGTTGTGTGTGCAGCTGGGACACACTGTAACAAGAGACATGTTGCTAGGCAACCAATTAAACAGGTAGGCTTGCCCGGCGCTGAGCTGATTGGGAGGTCCGGATTGGATGGGGTGCGTGCCCGGGAAGGATGCGTGCATCTCAAAAGGCATCTGAGCCACAGCTTGAGACTAGACGCTTGTTTACATTCAGGAGGAGAGCGTCTGCTCGGCAGGATAACTGCTACTGAACCTTTGAACTGCAAGACTGTGCCTGTGAAGGCTCTGCCCAGCCAGGACTATCGCAACGACCCAGAGTGACTGGGAGGCCGGGACTCCAGCAGGAACAACAGCAGTAGATTAGTTTAGGGGGTGATGGTCATAACCAATATAGTGAGGGTTTCGTAGGGTAGTAGGTTCTTGGAGCCGGACTAATGGACTGTACATCTAGCTCTCCCTGAAGCCATAGTGATTAACGTACTGGCTCCAGTTTTTGAAATCTACTGCTGTAACAAGCAATAAAGGTAGGTTTAAAGTATACATTTATATTTACAATGCATTAAATACGTCATACATGTGTGTGAAATATGTTCCAGTAATTGTAAAATTATTCATGTACAAAATGATACAATATTAAGGGTAAAAATAGCAATATATGGTTAGAACATGTAGTTAAATGTGGTCAAGAATTAGAAAGGGAAGGTGCAGTGGTCATGCTTGTTTTTTATTAGTTTAATGTGAAAACACGAATAGTGACAAAAGCACTATATTAACATAGGAAGCATTCCTAAAAATAAACCAATTGTATTAAAATGTATAAAAATGAATAAAAACTAAATAAAACAAACACTAAAAAAAGAATAAGAAAATAAAAAATATCACTCAGAACTATAGCAAACATCACAAAAATATATATATATATATATATACACACACACACACACACACACACACACACACACACACACACAATGGTTGAAGAATGTCGCTCCAACCTCTTAAACTTTTAACCCTGTAACCTAGACTGGAGGATCACAAACTCTATTAGCCTGACATAAATGCTGCTACCCTTAGTTTAATTATACAGGCAGACAAGCACACAAGTCTCGAGTACAATAATTGACTAAGCTTATTCATTACATCACTCCAAGACTAACTGCTTGGAGAATTGTTCAAACCCCATAACAATCATAAGAGTTAACTCTAGTATGACAGGTAGAGTTCATTTCGGAATTATATGACAATGTACATTTCAACACTATTTTCACAACTAAAAACTATGAACCTCAGAAGACTACATTTGTTGTGAATGCCTCTTTTGTTCAATTTAATTCCATTGGTGACATGCTGAAAGCAGCTAGGAGTTGACAGCTACACATGTTCTGTTACTAGTTTATTCAAAGATTACTGCTATATTGTGAAGAGCAGTCTAGTGTATAGTTATTAAAAGCTCAGTGTGGCTGCTTCTCAAACAGCACACAGTTTATTGGGAGTAATTAACCTTTTGGATGAACATTATTTATTTGAAAACGTACATCTACTCTGTATCATGTCACTCAATCACTCAACGTGCATGCCAAGAGTCCCATTATAATCAGAAAAATCCCATTGCATGGTAATAAAATCCTATTTTTTCCATATAATTCATCACAGCTGCTGCTTTTCCTATAATCAGCTACAGAGAAGTAGTCACCCCAGTCAGTCCATGCATTGTAGGGATCATGCTTGTTAACAGGACCAGTGTGTTAGAGACAAACACCAGTCAGATCCAGTCACACTGTAGAAGTATATTGTACCACCTGGGAGCCAATAATAAGCCAAGGACTGCAGTAGATGGTGTCTATTGTGCTTCACAGAAAGCTGGAGAGAAGCTAGAATGTAAAGTACTTCTAAAGTAGTAATATAGACTGCATTCAACAAAACATATATATAATATCTATATATATATATATATATATATATATATATATATATATATATATATATATATATCTCCTGGTATTGACTGTTGATCTACTAAAAAACTTAAAAAAAAAATAAAATAAAGGAAAATATTGCATAGTCGGCAACCAGTTTGGGGTCATACACGTACTAATATATTTGTGCACAGTTTTTGCAAAGGCTTTGTTGGGCACAAAAGTCGTCATCTTACATATTATAGATTATGAAACGACAACTTGTGTGTCTAGAAAAAAAACAAACAAACTGGTTTTCTGAATAAGGTGTCTAGAAGGGCTAGCATTCCGATAGTATCCTAATACTAAGTGGGTATTCGGTATCACGTTTTCGGAATACTGGTATCCAGAATATGGACTGATTCATTCGGAATACAGTTTACATGGCATGGAATAGCTATTCAAATGTCCCACTATTCTGCATTTCCTGTGACCAATGCACTTTCAATGTCTCCTTCGTGTGACCTCTCAAAGCTGAGGTGTAGCACGTGACTGAAACGCTCTTTACATTTTCATCCCTAACAGTGTCAAATAAATTACCATTAAAAAAAAAAAAAATCTAATGCACTTGTAACACAATGTGTGCTTTTTTAAAATAGGAAACAATAAAAGTACAATATGATGGTGATGTATTGGAATTATTATGTTATTACCATGCACCTTGTTTTCACTGTAGTAAAGACCTGTAGCATAAAACCAGACTTATTTAAAAGTATTTTTAGAGGTTATTCAGGTTTTTACCTATCAAAGCAAAGGAAATTTGAAACAAAAAAAAAGAACTACAAAAAGATAAGACCTTGCCTTTGGGTTATTTTATAACAATCAATGAGATTGTAGCCTCAATCAAGCTTTGTATGGCGGCCAAGTACTCTGGCGGGAAAGGACAGCATGCAGATAAGGTCACAGGGATACTGGCAGAGCCTGCTAATTACAGCAAGCCAGTCCCTTGAGCCATCTGCATGTAAATCACAGAGATGACTAAAATACAGGGATAGTATTCCGAAAGCATTTTTAAAACCTTCCCTAACAACACCAATCCACCTAATTAAAAAATCAACAGATGAGAAAAATGCTTTGAAGATGCTTACTAGAATTAAATTCGGATCAAAACTTTTACTGCATTTTAACCTTTACTCTCTGTGAGGGCTCTAACAACGGGAAGAGAGTACCCTGGACTGTTTGGCCTGACACTTCATTCCCAGGGTTAAAAAAGGACTTACTCATCGATCTGGAAAGGAAATGATGTGGCAGCCGCGGATTGGAGGAGCGGCTGCGATCGTTTACCAAGGGGTCATGTGTGACGGTACAAATAGGGAATGAAGAGACATAATCTGTTCATTCGTTTTGGTTAGAGAACAACCTGAAAGGACCTGTAATTTGTGTGTAAAAGTATCGTGAGTGTTTGTTTTGTTTGTCTCTAATTGTTACTTGTTGTTATTGGTAGACAAGAGCCAGCAAGAAGCCGGAACAGCACTGCACCATAAAGTCATGTTTGACTTGTACATGCACCACGAGCAATATGACACACACCCAGGACTGGTGACCATGTTTTGCATTGTGTTCTTTTGCAAAATAACTTATTATTTAGGTCCGTAAACCAGTTTTTGATTTATTATCACCAGACCGGGTTATATATAAACACCATTGTATTTGGATTCTTGTTGTCTGCCGTTTCATTAATCACTGCATCACTCCTGCACCTGTACACTGCAAGCCACTTAACCACAGCTTGATTTATATATTTTCCAGCCAGTAAGTAGCCTATCCTGTTCAGATGAGTTAACAATGCAGTTTAATGTATGTGTCACAAATAACAAAGTACTTTAAAGATGTAATTATTAGATAAATAAACAGACTTTTTTATTGTTAATATTTGCTTAAATACATGTTCCCAAACACAGAAATGATGCTTGGAAATGATACTGTTAAAGACACATCTTATTCTCAGTCTGGTCTGATGCCAGTAAGGGTCAATTAACAGCACTTTACACCTTTATGAATCAAACGTATAATATGTTTATAGATAAATTAGTCTCCAAGGGCATGTTATGCTAATATTGCAATGATAATTTAACGCTAGATGGCTTCTATGACACACCCAATGAAATACTGTCAAGCTAAATGTTATTACTGGCACAATAAAGGAGACAGGAAGTTTTATGTATATGGTGCATTATGTTTAATAACGAAATATATTGAAATACCTATTTTTTAGACCATGAAATGCTGTGAAATAAATAACGTTTAAACAAAATACAGCTCTAGCCATCAGATGCCTTTGCAGTCATAAATCACTGATATAACCATGCAGATGTAACTGGGCAGAATGTCTTGTGTCCATTAGTTAATAACAATTAGTAACACAGGCATGGAATGTCAGTCAATTAGTTATAATTCCACGTAGGTTTATAATGTACCACGACCATGTGGCATACAACAAAATACTATATATAGTTAATTGTGATACATATATATATATATATAGATATATATATATAATATATATAATAATACGCAGTACATGTAATATATATCAATTATGTTATATCCCATGTTCATAGCTGAAAACAGATCCAGCGCAATATAAAACATGCACATATATAAACGCAACATGTAAAGTGTTGGTCCCATGTTTCATGAGCTGAAATAAGATCCCAGAAATTTTAAACATGCACAAAAAGCTTATTTCTCTCAAATTTTATGGACAAGTTTGTTTACATCCCTGTTAGTGAGCATTTCTCCTTTGCCAAGATAATTCATTCACCTGACTGGTGTGGAATATCAAGAAGCTATTACACAGGTGCACCTTGTGCTGGGGACAGTAAAAAGCCACTGTAAAATGTGCAGTTTTGTCACACAGCACAATGCCACAGATGTCAAGTTTTGAAGGAGAATGCAATTGCTGACTGCAGGAATGTCCACCAGAGCTGTTGCCAGAGAATTGAATGTTCATTTCTCTACCATAAGCCGCCTCCAACGTCGTTTTAGAGAATTTGGCAGTACGTCCAACCGGCCTCACAACCGCAGACCACGTGTGATCACGCCAGCCCAGGACCTCCACATCCGGCTTCTTCACCTGTGGGATTGTCTGAGACCAGCCACCCGGACAGCTGATGAAACCGTGGGTTTGCACAACCGAAGAATTTCTGCAAAAACTGTCAGAAACCGTCAGAGGGAAGCTCATCTGCGTGCTCGTCGTCCTTACCAGGATCTTGACCTGACTGCAGTTCAGCATTGTAACCAACTTCAGTGGGCAAATGCTCTCCTTCAATGGCCATTGACTTGCTGGAGAAGTGTGCTCTTCATGGATGAATCCCAGTTTCAACTGTACCGGGCAGATGGCAGACAGCGTGTATGGCATCGTGTGGGCGAGTGGTTTGCTGATGTCAACGTTGTGAACAGAGTGCCCCATGGTGGCGGTGGGATTATGGTTTGGGCAGGCATAAGCGATGGACAACGAACACAATTGCATTTTATCGATGGCAATTTGAATGCACAGAGATACCATGACGAGATCATGAGGCCCACTGTGGTGCCATCCATTAATCGCCGTCACCTCATGTTTCAGCATGATAATGCACGGCCCCATGTCTCAAGGATCTGTACACAATTCCTGGAAGCTGAAAATGTCCCAGTTCTTCCATGGCCTGCATATTCACCAGACATGTCACCCATTGAGCATGTTTGGGATGCTCTAGATCGACGTGTACGACAGCGTGTTCCAGTTCCCTCCAATATCCACCAACTTCGCACAGCCATTGAAGAGGACTGGGACAACATTCCTCAGGCCACAATCAACAGCCTGATCAACTCTATGTGAATGAGATGTGCCGCGCTGCATGAGGCAAATGGTGGTCACACCAGATACTGACTGGTTTTCTGATCCACGCCCCTACCTTTTTTTTTTTTTTTAAGGTAGCTGTGACCAACTCATGAATCTGTATTCACAGTCATGTGAAATCCATAAATTAGGGCCTAATGAATTTATTTCAATTGACTGATTTGCTTATATTAACTGTAAATCAAAACTTTAACAACGTACAACGTAAATTATATATATATATATATATATCATAGATATATATATATATATATATATATATATATATATATATATATATATATATATATGTCCCATATTACACTTGTCCCACAGGCCTGTATCGGGTTCTTTTTCAACATTCAGTGACGACTCACACAAACAGTAGATGGATTTTTAAACACGCGGTAGCATATTTTTTATTTTAAACCCAAAATAAGAATAAACAAAACAAAAAACTAGCTCCACTTTGGAGCACTGACTACACACGTTAGGAACCTAACTAAATAAACAGGACAGCTCAGCTGTTTATCTGTTAAAACAAAAACACACAGTTTCACACAATAACTTTCTTGTGACTGCTCAGGAACAGGGCGCCCTTTCCTGCTTCCTTCTACTTAGCAGTCCTGAATTAACAACCTGTGAGGCTTATATACCCCACACTAGCAAGTGTGAGCAGCTGACTCTAATTTACAATTCTCATGCCAACTGCCAAAACAATTAACAAATAATACAATTACATAAACGTGTATTTGCACGTGTTTTGGCAAGGAGGCTTTTAACCCCTTCCCCGCCCTGTTGTTTGTTCGCCTCTTTAAAAATTACGACGCTACACAGAAATTGAAGGTTTTAGCACTGACTAATAATACAAAAATAAACAAAACAAAAATGAACACCTAGTTTTTGAGCACTTACTAAACAATAGCAGGTCCCTGACGAACTCGCAGGACTGCTAATCTGTTTACCTGACCTACAAACAAACACTTTTTCATACAGTTTTAACCAAAACCATATGGTTTTCACAAAATGATCAACAAAATGAGAATACATTAAAGTTAAAGGAAAATAATTCTATCTTTGGTTTCTGTAAAAGTTTACTAGTCGACCTAACAGTCTCTTAGTTTATAACGACACATAAACCCTAGATGGAATAATTTTCCTGTAACTCCCTGATATAATATATATATATATATATATATATATATATATATATATATATATATATATATATATATATAGATAGATAGATAGATAGATAGATAGATAGATAGATGTAGTGACAAAGTGAGTCTGCAAAGTCAAATTTGTACACAAAATCGGATTGAGATACCACACCAACCACACACAACAGCAGTTCAAGGTTAAACAGGATTGTACCTGCGGTTTTATTGCCTTCCAAGGTTCAGGCAGAGGGACGGTCATTTAACAATTCAAAGTTCGGTACACTCCACAGGTTCTCAGGTAAAACATGTAATCCAGCCAGGAGGTTTGTCAGAACAGTCCAGGTCATACACAGGTTGTCAAACAATTTAGAATTCCTTTTGCTCATAGACATCACACTTGTGTCTCTCCCTACTTCACTCTCTTTCTCTGTCAAAACCAGGCCTATTTATGTGGGCTGGCCACACCCTCTGCAGGTGTTCCCAACCCGACCCTGAGCCTCATTCTGAGCCCTGTTTCTAGGCGGATTTCCCCGTCGACCATCTTGTGCGTGTCGACCATTTCAGGTACATTTGTTGGCCATTTTGTTTGAAGGTAACCTCCATTCAAAATGTCTGCCCTCAGATACCTTTCATTTCTTTCTGTATCCCTTGGTTTATCACTATATATATATATATATATATATATATATATATATATATATATATATATATATATATATATATAAGGGGCTGCTATCGGACTGAGTAATCAACTAAGTAGTCGATCGCAGATTAACAGATTGTTTTTACAATTTAAATCGGGCAGTTTTTTTTTGGCTGGGCATTTTGAACTCCATTTCCCAACAACCCCTGCTGAGAAAGAATGAGTGTGACAAGGCTTCCTGCATCAGTTCGTATCTGGTTTATTGTTGTTACACACACACATACACACATACACACTTCACATTTTCTACAACGTCCAGAACGATCCTCATTGCCTCCTGCCAGCTTGGAAAAATATGTCTGCATTTACTACAATCAAAGCAGACTTTATTCATTTTAAAACTGTATTGCTGAAAAGGGAGTTTTTATGTTTAAATTGGATGTACAAAGTTAATTTCAATGGAGTTGACTGCAGTGCAGCATTTATTTTTCACGATTCCTTCATTTGGCCTGTCATCGTTTCAGACGAGTACATATCTTTTGCTAGTGTCACAAGCTGTGACCTTACTGTATCGTTTTATTGATGTTAGTACTATTAATATTAATATTATACCGATTTTTACTAGTTTGTATTGTGGAACATGGGCAGGAGAGTTGTTTTAACCAATGTTTACCTGTTTCTTTGTCCTGAATTTTTTTTTTTTCGGAATTTCAAAATATAATGTAAAAAATAAATAAAACAAAGATTGTTCCTAAGGAGCCATAAGTGTTATATACGGTATGTTTGCATCAAAGACAAAAAATAAATACATCCATTCTCAGTTCTTGTGCATTATATTTTGTTATTAAACTCTTTTATGGATTGACATTTTTCTGTGAACGTGGGTTACATTTACTGAAATAAAAACGATTTTAAACCTTTGCAATCCTATATCATTATGACATTACAATTTTCCCTTTCCAGTCCGATGTCTGGCCATGTCTGATATCATCAAAAAGTCATCAAACACAGATCTCTAGTCGTTTTTTCTCCGGAAAAAGTAGAGAAAACCTTTCAATGGCCAAGTGAGACTGATAGGAGCTGAATGAAGCAATACACTTAAGAAAGTTTATGAATGAGAGGAGGCCATTAGGCCCATCTTGCTTGTTTGGTTGTTAGTAGCTTATTGATCCCAGAATCTCATCAAGCAGCTTCTTGAAGGATTCCAGGGTGTCAGCTTCAACAACATTACTGGGGAGTTGATTCCAGACCCTCACGATTCTCTTTGTAAAAATGTGCGTCCTATTTTCTGTTCTGAATGCCCCTTTGTCTAATCTTCATTTATGACCCCTGGTCCTTGTTTCTTTTTTCAGATCGAAAAAGTCCCTTGAGTTGACATTGTCAAAACCTTTTAGAATTTTGAAAGCTTGAATCAGGTCGTCACGTAGTCTTCTTTGTTCTAGACATATCACCTAACACGGACACAAACAAAGGAGATATCTGCTTCCACATCCAGCGCTCAAAGAATATCACTGACATTTGCACAGCTTTTTGAGTAATAAATAATGACTTATTGAGGAGAGTGGTAACAGAACAAGTGATCAGGATAGGATTTATCAGTATGCACGTCTATAAAGAGGTATGTGAAAAATACAGCGAACAAGGGGTAGAGCTTGGCTGGAGATACAGTACTGATGTCATTTTGCCATGCACTGCCTTTTAAACCTGTTTTACTCTGATAAAAAAATAAACAGCCCGTGTGAAAATAAATTGGACCTGACACACCTGACAGGCGCTGAATAAATGAAACGCTAAGGGTTAAAATGACCAAATTCCCATTGGGCTTATGTTATTTTAGATTATATTGATTATAAAATTGTTACTTTTATTAAAAATGTGCAGGCAGGGATGAATATACCAATTAATCAACTAATGACCAAAAATTAATCGATCAAAATGTTTAATCAAGTGACAGCCCTAATATACTGTGTGTATATATATATATATATATATATATATATATATATATATATATATATATATATATATATATATGTGTGTGTGTGTGTGTGTGTGTGTGTGTAATGCATATTTGACTGACCCCGTTTCTGCAAAAACATTATGTGGAAAGGAAGGAAAGAGTTCAGTCAGGGAATTAAGCCCAAGCCGAAATATATGTGTTTCCCTGCTTATTTGTCATGTCAAGTTTCATTTAGTCTTCAGGTTTGATAAATGAGAAATACATATTAATCCCAGCAAAGCAGTGACCAGGATGAGGCAAATTGCTTCTTACTAGGACATGGACCCAACAGAGTGGTTTGTCAAGGAAGACAAGATAAAGGAAACATTATGATTAGATTTTAAAGAGGTAGCCATTTCAGTTTCTGTCACTGTTTAACAGTGCTAGAGGTAGATGTTTGAAGAACTTGCTTAGGTTTCTTTCTTTAGGACTAATTACCCTAAATGAGAAATACAAACTTCTATCTTGTGTCTGATTTTGGTTAGTTTACTGAATGATTGAATTACACCAGACATACTCATTCTTGTTGTTTTCTTAATAGGATAATTCATAAAATTTACATTTTTTGAAGCAGGAAGGTGTTTTATTGTGATATTTAGGGTTATGAATAAGGGTACTGCCCTCATGAAATAACAAACCCTTCCTGCAACTCGTAAAGGGCAGAAATCGGTACTTGTTGTCTGTAATGTAAGCAAGGTCTATTACATTTATAAACAAGCAATTTAATATTGCTACTTTTTGTTTGTTTTTGTGTTCATGCATACAGAAAAGTGGTTCACCCTGAAAACTGGGTGTACTTTTTAAACAATGATGTTCGTTAATGAAGCCTTTACCTTCTGGTCGATGACAACAACAGAGTTATGCATTCTGAGCAGCAGCACATCTTTTAAACCACCACATCAGGTGCTAAACTATGCTGAAGTGCGCATCATGAAAAAGTCGAGTTGACACGGGACACTGACAGGCTTATGAAGCTGGAAATGTATCATTAAAAAACTTGATTTGAATCCCATCTGATGTGCTGACTTCACATTGGGCTACTGATATTGAATCATTTTCTAATTTGGTAATTTGTTATATTTCAGGGTAAGCTCAGGCTGCTTTTTAGGAGGGTTCTACTTATACTTGAGATGTTTCTTACCAGAGAACATTAGTAATTTTGGATCAGAACCATAGTAAATCTAGCTGTTTCTTGGATGAAAAGCTCCCCAAATATCCTGAGGACTCCAGCTACATAAGCAATGTCTACATAATTAATAAACGTTAAAATCCATAGGCAATCAAAGTGACAGTTGATCATGTGAGTTAAGTTGGGAATGGAATGGTAGTTACAGCAGTGAAAGTGAACCAGAAGGACTATCCACAGGAAACTACTAGACACAGACACTGTAGATCAGGGATAGTTTGATGAAAAGTCTGCATCAGATTATTTAATTATTGCTTTGAATTCAGGCACAGCTCCTGAAGGGACTAACTCATTTGGAAATTAAGAGAAAAAAGGTTTCTTAAGGGGATGCTGGTAATGTATCATTGCTGTTAACATGACATCAGAGAGTCCACTGACAATGAAATCTTGCCGTCAGGGATTAGAATTTCTTAGTGGAAGCCCTACAAATCTCAGATCTGTCAAGGATGGAATAAGTTAATCTAAATGTGCTTGTAAATTATGACTCTTCCTGGCAGGATCCTAATGAAAAATGGTACGGTAATCTTTGTGAATATTGACTAATGTTTTCCTCCTGGTGTATGTTTGTTTGTGCCTGCATCTGGAAGTTTGGGCACACTGTAGACCTTCAGAATAATGTATGAGAGGTGTGTGTGTGTGTATGTGTGTGTGTGTGTGTGTGTGTGTGTGTGTTAAAACCTTTTAATGTCAAAAAACAATGTAAAAAAATTGCCTAATGCGGTACAAGAAGTGTCAGTCATGGATTGGAGGAGAAGTGATTGAACTAGCTATTGCAGGGGGCGTGACTAAGGGTATAATAGGGGATGTGACGTAATCTGTTCCTTTGATGTGGTTATCATTGTTAGACAGCTAAACACTAACCGGAAGCTGTCGCTACAAGCTAGCACCAAAGGCAGACTGCACTACACCACTGTTTCATGAACTGTTGTCTTTCACCACAGCTGCACAAAAGCGCTCACTATCTGGAGAAGTGACCGTGTCTGTATTATGTGTTAGTTATTAGTGTCTTACTGTTTCGGGACAGAAACCCTGGTTTTGCACGGAGCGATACACATTGCTGTATAGCGCCCATGCTTATTATTTAAGTGTTGTTGACACACAACCCAGCCAAATAAAGGAGCTGTTTCACTTTCTGGTGTGTGTGTTATTCCTGAGCACTGCATCAACTACACCTGCGCACTGCAAGCTACCTGTCACACGTGGTGTCAGGCGGGATCAGGGACGTCCAGCACTGTCCGTGTTGCTGGAAGTACTGGATCAGAGATGAGAGGAGGCAGACAGAAAGAGAGAGGAGAGGTATACCGTGCTGATCAAGAGGATTGGCATCAGAAAAGCACATCTACTACCAACAGGACCTGTGATGGCGCCCCCAAAGTGCAGGCACAGAAAATAACAATGGAGGACGACCCAGGTCGCTTTTGAATGGCTGCCTTGTCATGGCCTCGGAAAGACTGGGCTGGCCAGCTGGGCTCCTACTTAATAATGTGGTTGTTGGTAAAGTGAGTACCCATACATTACTGAACTTAGGGTGTGGGCAGACCTTAATTCTGGCAGCTCTCTTAGGCAGTGTGTAGTGGAAGCCACAAGGCAGAGTGGCGATCTCCTGTATCCATGGAGACACGGCGATCATATCTCATACTAAAAATATACATATTGTTAGGACTGATACAGCACCACCTCATAGTGGGGGTAATGGAAAGGCTGCTGCACCCCATAATTCTGGGCTGGGACTGGTCAAACTTCAAACAATTAATTAAAAAGGCAGTCCCAACAGCAAATGTAACCTTGACAGACATAGCAGGGCAAATAATTCGTGAGATTTTCCCCCTGCAAGCTGAATTGTTTTCTTCCCTTTTTCATCCTAGAAAAACAAAGAAAGAGAGATATAAAAATGGGAAAGAGCATCACTGAAACAAGGCTCGGGTCTGGTGGGAGAGAGCTCGGGTGGTATCAGTCGCCACTCAAGGGGAGTCGGTACACAATGTGACCGAGAGGGCGGGGTTACTGGGTCATCTATGGCAGATTTTACTCCGGCCCCTCTCAATATACCGGACATGTGGGGCCGAAGCATGGACATAGTGTGGGCCAAAGCAATGACTCCACACTGATGCACGCTTGGGGACAGGTCCAGTCTATTGAAGGTAAGGATGTTGAAGGCGCTGGGGCACTAGTATATCTGTACTTTATTATCAAGGGGCAATTACTATATAGAGGCACAGGACAGCCTGTAACACAACTGATGGTTCCCCTGTCTTGTCAGCCCATGGTCATGAGGTTGGCGCATGATATCACTTTTATGGGGCACTCGAAGCTGATAAAATGAGGGAACGCATATTGGCTCGATTTTATTGGGTAGGGCTTCATAATGAAGTGTTGAAATATGTAGCCACATGCCCAGACTGCCAGCGAGTAGCGTTGTGTCTTGTACAGCTGACAGCCTCGCGGCATTCTCGATCTGTTGGGAGAGGGGTGGGAAAAGCACAAAGGCGTGTCCAAAAATGTAGTGCAGCATGTGCTCCTACTGTGTGATCACCTAGATTTGGTTGGTCATTTGACCCAGTACAATCTAAAGTCGGCTAAGCACCGGTAACAGCAGCATTATATCCAAAATGTACATGCTCTGACCTTTCCACCAGGAGACAAGGTAATGCTGCTTCTTCCCACATTGGAATCCAAACTGTATGCTAAATGACAAGGTCCATATGAGGTGATTCGGGCTATAGAAAAGGCGAATTATGAAATTAGCAATGAAAGGGAAATTTACAATGTCAATTTCTTGAAGCCCTGGCAGGCAAGGGAGACCTTATTTATAGTCCCAATCGAGGTAGAGGATGATTTTGGACTCGACGAAGTGATACTGGCAGATCCCCTTGAGTCACAGATAACGTGAGATCACATGAGATAACTGCATTTTATAACCATGCCGTCGGAGTCAGAGACTAATGGACCAGGTCTTTAGCCTTCATTGGGAGTATGCAGCAGCATATATTGATGATGTGGTTTTTTTTTACAGCTACACCTGGTGAAAGCATATGGCTAGTAGGCTGTGTTACAAAGGGGCCACTATATAGAATCCTTGTGCATTAACATCAACAGAATTAACATCCAGTTAAAGTGTGGTGATATTTAGATCTACCTGCTCAGATCATTCAAAATAGACCCAGCGCCTCAGATTCATTTTACACAAAAAAAAAGATCAGACTCATTCCTTATATTAGATAGCCAGAAGACGTAACCAGTGCATCTTGATTCCAGTCTCTACAGTAACAGAAACACACCAGTGATTTACCCAGAGTGACACCTGAATCAATTAAATGTCTGACCTGATCCTACAATCTCCTGGATTCCAGTCCTAGCTTTTAACCTTAGGTTCACAATCCATTCCTAAAATTGATTCCTAATCGATTAATGAAGACAAATGGATATCTAGAAATACAAAAGTCTTTCTCACATCCCAAAAGGCAAGTATTCTTATGAAAACAAATAGCATTGTCATTCAGGATTATCTAACCACCTGCTTTTAATCAGAAAATAACAAATATTCAATGTGGTTTAAAGGACATGACCCAGATAATACAGCTTGGCATTATTACCCATCTAATTGCCTATAGCCCCGAATCTATACCAGAAGGTGATTAATCACAACAGTTAGGTGCATGCTCCTGTAAATGCCCTTGTCTGTTGAACGGTTTGTTAGAAATCTCTTAGAAGCTTGAATACTGTTTCTGATCCTACTCACGACTCTTCCTAATGTTGCAAAATCTAGTAGGTAATTAAGGTAGGTTGACCTTAAACTATCTCACAGTTTTGTATATTCCTAAATTTACACTCTGGTCTGTGGTTTTTATAGAAGTGACATTCTAGAATTCTTTGGAAATATTTAAAAAATACAACAGTTAATATATTACCATTGAACTGGATCACAGAATATTGGTAAGTGTGAGAGGGACACTCTGTCGCTGGTTCTAGAGTGCATGTGTGCCTTTATGGAAGCAGGTGGGACACACAACAGGAGAAGCATTGCTAAGGAACTAATTGAGCAGGTAGGCTCGCCCGGTGCTGAGTTGATCGAGAGGTCCTGATTAGCTGGGGGCAACTGCACTGCACTGCCATGCTACATAGACGGGTGCTGTGATTAGAACACAAAACCCTTCCAGTCCAAGACAGTGCTTGTGAAGGAAATTGCCCATCCCAGAAGTAGGTCAGTTTAGGAGCTGATCACAAACAGTGTAGTGAGGGTTTGTGTAGAGTAGTAAGTTTCTGGAACGGGATGTTCCTTTTAGTGGGACTAGCGCTCGCCTGGTGTGGCAAACTTTTATTTTTAGCTTTGTTTTGTTTTCTTTATTAAATGTGACACTAGGGCTACCATTGCTGGTGTCAGAACCTGTGTAATTAACTCTGAGTACCTGTGCGGTGTATTAACACCCAATGTTCTTTGTCTGCCTAGGTATTATCCAATGATAGCCCAGGAATGTAATATCACCCTGTTACAGTAAATTTTAAACAGGCCAGTTATCCTTAAACATGCAGGGTACACAACTGTAATTGTAATGGATCCTAACTTTTCTTTTTTTTGGAAAATGTTATTTCTACTTCTACCCCAGAAACCCTCTATTAAGGTGGCACAGCTAGCTTCTTTCAAGAGGGGCCAAGGAAACAAAGTAGACCAATATACATTTAAAATCATCGATTCTCACACACATTTCACATTAGTCAGCGATAACATATATTTTGAATAAGAAATTAATTATGAATCAAATATTTCAATGTAACCAGTGAAGCTGCTTTTCGAATGTCAAGTGTTAACTAATTCAATAAATCAAAGCTCTATACATAAATTAAGTCTGGTTATGTTCGTTCTCATAACAGGAATTTTCAGTTCACATTCAGTTTTCCTTATACAGTAATGCTCATTAACTTCACATGCTAACATGGATTACAGGCATCTATCACCATGTCCACATTTGTAAATGTAATAAAGATTCTAAAACAATTGGAAATGGCATGCTATATACAGACAAACCCAATTTTAACTAAGAGAAGCTAAGCTAAACAATTTACACCTTAAAGAGAAATCTGGAAATGAAATCAGTTTTTGGAACTCTTTGTGATGTTGAAAATAACTTTGTATGTCATTTGCTCTTTTATTCAATGCATCCTGAAGACCTTTTCAAGCTCAGATGCTAAAAGCTCCCCTGTGGCCACAAACAGAGGACAATTAATCTGTTTCTAAACACAAAGAAGAATATAGTTGTGCTTTTAGTGTGTTGAATTTCTTTGTGTTTTATACTGTGCATTTGAATAGACAGTTAGTGCTTATTTGTATAAGGACTGATCTAGTCTGAGGTTCATATATCTATGGCAGGTGGCTAGCAACACAAATAACACTGCCTCCAAGACCCGAGAAGTCCTGTGGTTGCAATGTTTTTGATTTGTTTTGTTTTGAAAAATGACCTATGAGACCTTGTTCTATAATCAAGTACAGCAGGAGGATGATAGGCACCTCAGTGTGAAAAATGCAGGGAGTTTGGGTATCTCCAGGGGAAATGCCCATACAAGTATCCCCTTTTCTGGGAGTTGGTCCACCAGGAAGAGGTGGCCATCTCGGATGACTGGTTCCACCTCAAGAGGCGAGCTAAGGAGCCTAGGCGTCCATGTCCAGAAGCAGGAAGCCGGAGCATCCACAGCCCAAGTCTCCAGTGACTGAGGGAAAGCCGCACCAGTCTCCAGTGACCGAGGGAGAGCAGCACCAGTGACTGAGGGAGAGCAGCACCAGTCACCAGAGATAGGAGACTACCCGCTGCTCCTGCCTGCACCGCTAGAGGGAGACTACCTGCAGCTCCCAACTCCACCACCAGAGGGAGACTACTTATTGCTCTCGCGTCCTCTGCCAAAGGGAGACTACCTGCTGCTCCTGCCTCCATCGCTAGAAGGAGACCACTTGTTGCTCTCATCTCTGTCAGAGGGAGAGTACTTGTTGCTCCCGGTATTGCCTCCCAAGGATCAATTCCTGCCCGAGCCTGCAAAGCCTGCATTGCCTAGAGCTGCCAGGCCTGCAACGCCCGGGTGGCCTGCTCGCCACCGCCTGGAGATGCCTGCACAATACTGCCCGGGAATGCCTGCTTGTCATCACCTGGGGCTTTGTTGCATTCATTTGCTCTGCCGGAAATTCTGGTGCTCGACCCCAAGAGATGGGAGCCGTCGGCTACAGAGAAGGGGGAGAGGTGAGACGACCACCTCCACCCGCAATAGTTGCACTGCTTGAGTGTCCCACATTGAGGGCAGCCTTGCCGCTGCCAGTGCCACTGCCAACACTCCAAGACGCCTCTTTGCTATCGCCTGGGGAGGCCTGTTTGTCACTGCCTGGGAATCGTTTGCTCCTGGCTGCATTACCAATGGAAGCATTTCTGTTGCCAGGATTGCCCAGGCTGGAGGAGTCAACCTTGGCGCTCTTAGCACGTCACTGACAACAGTGGCATCTGTGAGCTAATTGATACATCTGTTCCTGGCCTAAGACCCTGACCAAGACTTTTGGGCTTTTAAGAGGGGAGGTGGCCTTTAAGGCTATGTGTTCGGCGCACAAGAGGGGAGAGACATGTGACGTAGGTTTTGTGTTTTATGTTGTATGTGGTGTGTATGTATTGGTCCACGGGGTGTGAGTTATGTAGCATGAGTGATTTAAAATGTATATTTGGATTTAGGCATGGGGATTGCACTTCACGTGCAGATTAAAAAGGCATACTGGTATGTGAGCACGAGGATGTGTGTGTGTGGAATAATGGGTGACAGGGAGAAAGTTAAAATCCTCCCTGCAAAAACACATGGGAATGTATAAATAGGGTGATCACTGGGTTGGTGTTCAGTGTGGCGAGAACGGGAGAGAGAGTCGGGAGAAATAATTCTAAAGATAGCAATTGCTACTCATGCTGAAAGCACCAGCATGGTACTTGTTGAGTGTCAGTGTTTTGTGTTCATGAGTTATTTTTATGTAAACCTTTATTTTGTTCAATGAACTGTTTTGTGAGAGTGTTTGGTTTCTGTTTAAACCTTTTATTTTACAATAAATCTGCACACCAGCACAATTCATACAGCACTCTGTGCCCTGCATTTCCCAGCCTAATGTAATTACCAGCCAGCCTGTTCACAACATATTACCAAAATGATTGTGAAACCAAAAAAAAAAAAAAAAAAAAAAATTTAAAAAATTAGATTTATAAATCATTGCAGGCATTCTAATTTAAATTCACATATTCTGAAATATGCTGTAGGACCTCATGGGGAAGATTTATAAGAAGACTATTGGCAGAAATCCAACAGTATGATTATATCTTTGTAATTGAGTAATCCACAGCATCTGACTGCTGGATACAAAATTATTTTTTCATATAGGAATGTATTTCTGAAGAATAGCTCAGGAAAAATATTCATTTTATTCTGACACAACTCCATTTCTTTCACATTCTGTTGTGGTTCTTTTTCTTGGGAACGGAAGATAGCTATTGGTTTTGTAATTTGTAACAATAACAAACAAACATGCTTAATATATGTTTAGTAGTCAAACCAACACAGAATAAAATAGTATGAAACTTTATTAAGTCTAGCAAAATGCATACGCTCCAGGGGATGTTCTTATATATTCTATGTTGAAAATATATAAATACAGTATATGTTGAAAAGAGGACAACATTTATAATGTTTATTTTAAGAGGTTTCCACTGCAATAAAAAAAAATAAAAATACAGCACTCCCTGCTATTAAGTTTTTTTTATAAACCTTTTAATAACCAGATACCAAACTGTGACAGGATGACAGGGCTGAGGCTCAGAGACAATGTCAAGTCAAAATAAAGTTCTTTATTAAACAAAAATAATCAAATAAATAGGCACAAGGGCCAACAGAAAGAGGTTCAAACAGAAATAATAAGTGAACTCACCAAGTAAATGGTCAGGTTTCAAATATTTTAAACAAGACACACCTTTCTTCCAAACACAAAACCTTCCAACACAAAGCAAACCCCCCAAACAAAACAACACCCCTCTCAGCTAGGCCCTCTCCCCTGGCTTTTATCCCCTGTGGCTGGAGCCCAATTAATCAGTAATTACTAATCAATCAATTAGAGCTCCAGCCACATTCTCACAAGTTTTCCTGGCAGGGAGGAATTTAACCCCCTCCCTGCCAGTTCCAAACACATTCATATAGACGGGGCAGTTCCCCGTCACACAAACACTTAGTGATTTTGATTTTTTCTTCTTTTATTAACTTTCTGTTATGCTCTAGAAGTACAGTATAGATGTGGGACTATTGTCCTGGTTGAACAAGTGACCATCCCATAATAATTGCTGCTTCTAATTCCTGATAATCCAAAATAATTCAATACATATTTCCCATTTTGTACTTCCATTAGCTACATAGTTCTAAATGTGCAGTTTTGAATGAAGCACATGTATTTACATTTTAAAACATTACATCTGTTACTAGTCTAGGTTAAATACATCTCTGTTGGTAAGCCATGCCTTCTAAGAAGTCTGTTAGTGATTTACTTCCTTGACCATGTCACCCCAAGAAGTGTCTTCTGGGTCAAAGCATGTTACTGGCTGAAATAGGGAAAGGGGGTGATTGGTATTTGACAGGAAAGAAGTCAATGAAGGGGAGGGGACAATTTCACCCACCAGTTGAAATAACACAGGAAGTGCAAGACAGTTTAAAAGCAAGGCCTGCAAACAAGAGAATTTTAAACCTAGACTGGTAACAGATGTCATGTTTTACAATGAAAATATATGCTTGCGTTTATTTCAAAAGTGCACATTTGAGCTACAGAATATAATTAATGGATGTACATAATGAGGAAAATGTAACTAGTTTGTTATTTACAATTACTTTAACGAAATGTGTATTCTCCAAATAGCCCATCGAGTTAAGTTGTTTGAGTTAAAAGAATAATGTATAAAGACTATTGACCCTCTAGCAAGGGTCATATCTGCTTCCCATCATTGAAACTCAAAGGACTTGCAACAGGGAGATACAACTGCTATATATTACAGAATACATGTCAGTGATGCAATAACACCAAGGGGAGATCTTTTTAGCAGTGTAACTTTGAGATACCTCTTTAGAAAAACTGCTTTTTTGTCAATTGTCAGAGCTTGTGTTTTCTGAGGCCAATCTCACCACCTTGTCTGAGAGAGTTAAATTGTTTTTCTAGCTTTAGAAGGAATTGAAAGAATGTTCATAAATATGTTGTATTTAATTTGTATCATGTAAATTTGTGCCAGAAACCTTTTCATGGAACCAGTAAACAATAAAAACAACAGTAAATTATATTTGTGGTACTGTATTATGAACTGCAGCTGCCACATAATTTGCCTTTCGGGTCAATGAGTTAGTGTACTGAAGCTCTGGATTACAATTCTTTGTCTGTTCTTTGATCAACTGCACCTGCTCACTATTAACCACTGTGTCACAATCCCTCAAGAACAATTTAAACACCTTGTAACAAAGTGCCCGCCCCTGTGTATATTATCTGTTATGTGTTGCGTGTGGTGTGTTTAAATGTTGGTGTATAGTCATTGGTACACGGGATATAAACGGGTCTGTGTAACACGAGTGTTTAAAAATGTATATGTGTATTTAGGCACGAGGATTGCACAGCACTTCACGTGCAAGTAAAATGTAGTAATATGTGAGCACGGGGAATTGCACTTTATTAATTCACGTGCTGGGATTCAAGTGAATAATTAATTGGTAATTGAATCCCAGCACAATAGTATATATAGATGCACGTTGTCACATACTGGCGGTTGGGTGTTCGGTGAGAGGAGAACGGGATCGGAGACGAAGGAAATAAGTATAGTCGTAGTAATAATAATAATAATAATAATAATAATAATAATAATAATAGAAAGTATCTGATCACCGTGTTTGTCAGTGTCTGTCCGTGCACCGTTTTGTTAAGTTTAGTCTGTTTTTGTTTGTCTATTTATTTTGGCGTAGAGTGCCGTGTCCTGTGTTTTCGTGTTTGTTTAAACCTTTTATTTTGTAATAAACCGGCGCCAACAGGCGTCTTCATCATTTCATTTCACATCATCGTCTTTGTATATTTCATTCCTTCCTCGTTCTGACGCCGCCCACTTGGCCGTCTTTGTGACACACCTGCATTCAGAAAGCCTGTTGATAGTAATATACACCTATCAGCGTCCCATCACTTGCTTTGTGAGTATTAGCCTAGGCCTCTCTCTTTTATTAGCGGACCACCCACCCCTTAGTCAGTACCGAGTGAATTAGGCACTGAAGACCAACCTGTAGAAAACATCAGCTTGCCATACCAGTATACATAAAATCAGGTTTCTTTTATTTGTGTTTTGTTTTTTAACATTTCTCTTTCCAATAAATAGGACTAAGTTCTGATACATTTAAAACAAATTTAAAACAAAACCATTTAAAATAAAATCAGAGCTCTGGGATCACATTCTCAGGCAACAACTACTGCAATGCAATTGGTTGAAAAGCAGTATGATACAATGCATAGTAAGTTCACAGGGCACATTGCTCTACTGACTTACTTCTGCCTCTGTTGATTCACCAGCAGAGGTGGAAGAGCTGCCACATACAGATGCACAAATAATCAGGGTGAAGTATCCTTGGTTATACTTCTGTGAAATTACAGAAATGCATAACACTGCAGTCTCAGACTTCAAGGGATGGAAGTAGGCAGGTAATCTAAAGGGAAATAAGAGCCTGCATGGCACCTTTGATGTGTGAAGCTGTGAAGATTCACTGAAATAAATGAGAAATGTAGAAAGAACACAGTAGGAAGCCTCCACCCCCACACTGTCCAGAGAGGCTTCACCAGGGTAGAGATTTGAAACAAAATATGGGTCAAAAAATCAATTAAAAAATAGAGTTAAGTTAGCTTCTGTGGGAAAAAAAAAAAAAAAAAAAAAAATCAGCCAGTTCAAAATCTGAACCTGTTTCCAAGAAGAAAATGTTTTTATTTTATTTTCCTAGCCAGTTTTTCAAAACCAGAACCCACGTGACATACCGCACTTAGAAACAGTTTGACAAAACTGGTGAAAAAAAGTTTGGTTGATAGAAATTACATGCATTTTAGTAAAAGCACTCTTTATGGATAAATCCAGCTTGTGTCGTCATGGTTTCCGACAGGCTGGCCAGGGTCTGGAGACGACCTGATGAACATTACTTGTTGCAGAACACAATAGATATGGAGAAGTGTGATGTATAGGCAATGCAGTCCTACACCGTACTGAGCATGTACAAACACACAGGGACTGACTCTTACAAAAACATGTTAATTTAGAATTTGCACTAAAACTTTGATTGGATGGTGTGACACTTTCTATAGGCATCAGAGTCTATCTGATGACTTTAAGAACCTCATGTTTGCTATGCATCATGTTCTATAGCTATATTAACACAATTAAATACTTACCCTAGCAAAAAAGGAGTAGTATAGTTTAGTAAAATGTAATTTTGCTAAATAACACTTATGAGGCTTTAACCAAAACACGTGTCTACATGAATTTACAGTAGTGGTGAACTTCTGGATGAATTGAGATTGTCCAAATAATGACGAGGTCAGGACCAGATTACTTTTTGCAAATATGACTATCTTTATTTTTCTTTACATTGGTTACAGCAGTAGTGACTCCCTCTAGTAGTGTATCACCTCTGCCAAATCCCAGCCTAATTATGCCCACTCTCCCCTGGGAGTCATCCTCCTATCAGAGACCCTAAATAACCCACGTAAAAAACATCCCTTGGACCCCTAAGCTGTCAATCATCTCTGCAACATTTTTTATTGTTGAGGAACTGGTGGGCCCACTGCTGGAGTGCTAACACGCTACAATAGTTTTATTGGGATAGTGAAAGTATTTGGTTAACCCAAAACAGACATCAAGATGTAGAAGATACAGACTTCCTTTTAAGTACACTTTTTAGTAAATTTCACTTAGATGATGGCCCCCAAAGTCATCTAATTTGTGCCCAATTTGAATGTCACCTCGTTGATGGAACTTATGTACAGACAATGGTGGACTGAAGATTATCAGACTTAACCAACATGACCACGTGCAACAATATCAGTTCTATATAATACCAGCAAGAAAGAAAGAAAGGAACAACAACTAATGGCCTATTTTCAAAGCAGCATCATTACCAATCTACCAAACCCTGAAGTGTTCAGTCTGGAGGTCTCTGCAGGGAAACTCAGGCTATATCCCCTCCCGAGCCTGTTTGAGTGCAAAAGCTACTGCCCGAAGGTACCGATAGCATGATCCACCCAGCTTCTATGAAATGAGCCAGATTTCTGACTACAGTGCATTCTCTCCCCTCCTAGTTGAGTAAGACCATGTTTAGGAATCAGCAACCAACCAGAAATAATGACAAAAAAGGAAGAATTCATAAGTTCCTGACACTGATGGATCACAGCAATCCCAACAAAGGCTAGGCTTCTGATATTGGAGGGCACAGTTTATTCAGATACAGTCTTCTTGATTAATGTTCATACATTGTGCACCTTTTTTTTCATAAGCAAGCGATGCCTCAGGGATTGTGACGTTTTAGTCATATCTTGAATAAGATGTTATACTGAATAAGATGGTAAGCAGTTCATGCTCCTTAATGGTTTAGTTCAGTTGACTTTATAATCATTTTTTAATACTACATATATTGTTTAGTTTTGAAATTATGATTGTTTAAATAATTGATGTCGTTCATTTCCGCTAACAAGGTGGGAGCAGTTGTAGTAGTTGTTAGCATTATGATTAGCAGGTCCCTCATGATCTCTTTGGTTCACAGCCGCAACCAGCTCTGCAGCAACTTTTCAAAGCTGTGCTGGGCTGTGCAGGATCTGCACAGATTTCTGAGGGTGGATTTGAGTGATATCATGCAGAAGCCCTCGAAGAATGCTTATCTCTGAGGTTCTGTCCAGAACTGTGCAGATCTGTGCAAAACTGTAGAAATCTGCTACATGAAGAACGTCACCACTGTACTACTTCAGGACGAGAGAAGCTTGGTGTATTGAGCTGTGTGTGAATTATGTTGTGATGATACAAAATTTGGCAACGTCTTTCCTAAAAATCCCTGTTGTCGGCAGTGAAAGTCACTAGATTTGTCACTAGTCGCTTTGACAATGTTTTTGTCGCTTGGGAGTCCCTAAAGTCGTTAGATCTAGCTAATCACTAATTTGGTAACACTGCTGCCAACTGATGCTAGAATCTGTCAAAGGTATCTCAGTTTTCCTTATATATTTTTTGACATATAATTTAAATTTGCAAGGTTTTTTGACATATTTAGGGTGGGAATTAATTTGTGTCCAGTATATGTTGCGAACGTTTCACAGGTTTAGTTCATATCCATTCCCCTTATATGTATAATTATCTGCCCCTAGTGATACTTTACTTACCTTTGGACTTATCATGTAAGGTACAATAAGCTCTTCTGAGATTTTCAGGATAATGTGAAAGTATAGCGTTCGGTTTACATTTGAACAAAACTATAAATAGTTTTTAAAAATTCCAAGTGCACAAACACCAAAGTTCACAAAACAGAGCCCCAGACATTACCAGATAATTTATTAATGTTATTTTTTTTTTTTGAGTGCTGACTAGTTGAGCTATTTAACAACCTCATCTATTCCCCAAAGTGATCATTTGTCTGACGTCTGAGAGATGCAGTTTTTCATCCCACTGTATCGGAGCCACTTGTACTGGTACTTTTCTGGTTAGTGCCTTTAGGCTCCATATAGGTTTGACCCAGGATACTAAGGAGTAGGAGGACCGATGTAATGATTCTTACTCCTAGATATGCTGTAGGCTTACTGCAAGAACAGAGTCGTCAGTAAATTACTGCCTCTGTTGGGGATGGGATGGGATGAACATGATTCTACTGAAAAATTTTACGATATCTCACAGGTGTCACGTCCTAAATAACTGTTCAAATTGAAGAAATGACCAACATAGTCTGCATTTAATTCTGATCATAATGTAGCACACATTTTCATTTCCTTGAAATCTTTCTTGCCACTATATTTTTTAACTGGTTTAATTGTGTTTGCACTCCCCATTTAGTAATTCATTTATAGTCTTGCTTCATTGCAGTAAATGGGATTTATTTTCAGTGGTAATGGGAAGGTTCAGTATGAATAGTTAATCATATCAAGGCCAAACCAGCACAATGATCATTACATATCCAGAAGGCTGCAAGCATGAAGTAATAATGAAGGCTAGTTAAGAGAACATGCTAAAATGTACAACCCATAGAAAATGAAAAAGATAAAAAATACTGGAAGTGTTTAGTTTTATATGGGGTTTTAAAACATTTTCTTTGAAAGCCTGCAGATGAATTGCTTTAATAAGGGAATGTTCCTTCCTCAGGGTCACTATGCAGAGAACCCAGAGATGATAAATAGCTCCAAGATATGCATACAGTAATGTAGAGAGCATAGACAGAAACAAAATACTTAGAGACCTATCCTAATGTCCCAGGGCAAATGCCATTCGTGCTTTCAGTAAAGGGATAGTTTCAGCATCTGGACTGTTTAGCCAACTATTTGATTGTGCTTTAGGTTTAGTGGTCTCATCATCTAGAAGATCGTAGAATATCTGTTAAGTGCCTAAGAGCACAGAACAGTGTTCTTCAGTGTTCAGTGTTGGCTACAGATTAGTTAGTCTTTTGATTTTGTTGTTTTGCTTGTGTCTCTAGCTTGATAGCCTTTGGGTCAATAGGGAACCAATCTACTTGGAAAAAAGAATACTCAAGGAGGTTCAGAAGCATTTAAACTAGAAAGGATGGGGAGAAATCAACAAAAAAACAGAAGGGAGACTACATCAAAACAAGGGCAACAACTCAGGTAAGACAGTCATTAAATGAATTTATCTAAATGCTAGAAGTCTCAAAAACTAAATGTTACAACTTGAAGCTACTGCACAAATAAGTAATTACAATGTGATAGGTGTTACAGAAACTTGGTTATCAGCGAGTGATGGAAATGAATATAATATACATTGGGTATTATGGCAGAGCAAAGCTCTGCCCTTTTTAAATTGGCAGGGATGGGGTTAATTTCCCCTACCTGCCTGGATTTATTATGTTCAGGTGGCTGGGGTTGATTAGTTGATTAGGTTAATTAACGATCGATCAGCACCCAGCCACCTGACATAAAAGGAGGCCTCTGCTTCTCATTGAGGAGGAGGGAGCTGAGGAAGTGGGTTTGGGTTTGGGTTTGGGTTTGGGTTTAATCCAGTGAAGGCATTGCCCAGCCTGGAAACCTTATTTTTGTAAGTTTTGTTTTGTTGTCTTTCTTTTGTGTTTAAAGATTTTTATTTTGCCCTTGTGCATGTTTATTTTGTGTTTTTTATAATAAAATTAGTATTTTTTTTTAAGTGCAGTCTGTCTTTGGGCCTCTTTCCACTTGCCAGCCTGCCACAGGTATACACTGTATAGAAAAGACAGGCAGGACAGAAGAGGTGGCGGGGTAGCGCTATACATCAACAATAGTCTTGAAGCCCTGGTGCTAAATCTGGAAGAATAAAATTTCCAGTTTAGCATATTATGCTATTAATTCTAATTATTATGCTGATTATTGGTCAATATAATGATTAGACTGCTCGATAAAGGGCCATTCAGAACATAAAATAAGAGGCACTTTTTTACACAAAGAATTGTGAGACTCTGGGAACAATTTCCCAGTAATGTTGTTGAAGCTGACACCCTGACATCCTTCAAGAAGCTGCTTGATGAGATTCTGGGATCATTAAGCCACTAACGACCAAATGAGTAGGATGGGCCAAATGGCCTCCTCTCATTTGTAAACTTTCTTATGTTCTTAATAACATGCTGGGGGCCAATTCCCCCCAACCAGCGTAGTGGGAGTATTGTAAGAACAACTTTTTCAAACTGCAGAGTTTCCAAAACTCAACGTGTCTCCAAAATCTCTTGATCACGTGGTCTGTGAGCAGTCATGGGATGTCTTTGGAGGCGTATACGTTGCAGCACCATTGAGATAACACATACACACATTTGTGTATACATGCATGGCTGCTTAATAAAGAATATTTTCTGTGAATCTGCATTAACAACTAACTTTAATATAAATGTGTCTTTAACCCTTTAGGCATGCAAGATGATTTTGAATTGTGTCCCCAATTACATAATAATCCTGAAGTCACAAGTGCTGTACTACTATTTTTGGGAAACTACCCCAACACATGGGCATCAGTGTTTTTGCTTTACTGCCTATTGTATTCGTGTTGCACTATATTACAACATTCTCTTCTTAGCTAATGGGTAAATGCATTGTGGAAAGCTCTCAGGCCATCCACTGGTTACTCGTTGCAAGGGTTCAGTTTACATAGTCCTGTGCTGAATTGAAATATTGAAAAAAAATATTTTAAACCACTCGTGTGAAAATAAATTGAACCTTACGCGCCTGACAAGCGCTGAATAAATGGACCACTAAGGGTTAAACGTGTTAATTCAATAAATCGCAATTCAACTCATAAGTGGATGTCTCCTTTCTGAAAAGAAAATATCTTCAAAGGGTTTCATGATAATTGTGCTTTGATGCTTTTTGCAATTTTTTGGACTATTCCTAGTTTTCCCATGGTTTTATTTTGCATAGTTTACCATGCTTTGTCATGTTTTTAAATATACTTTATTGTACCTTTCTGGGCTTTAGAATGCTTTCTTATGAAATAATTTATAGCCTTTAAAGAAATATCTTGTGAACGGTCCCTCTCGCACATACAAGGGCAATTAACTAGGAATGTGGGTTGCTTGAAGAGGGCCTCTGCTTATCTGGGGAATGTATTGGATATGGTTCAAGTGTATCTATTGTGTTTTACTATTAACTCAGCACAGTTGGAAAACGGAAGAGGTGAGCTAACATGTAATCTGTCTGGAGCTAGCACCAATTGAGAAGTATTAACCTATTATCTGTTACTCTGTATTAGGGCTAGTTCATATACTCTAGTAGTAGATGCATTTCTCTGTATAACCATTTGCTTGTGTGTTAATAAAACCTGATTACTGTGACTTGAAATTGTGTGTCATGCCTGGTGCTTTCCCTCCCAGTGTCTCTAGAAATATTAAGGAAACATTAGGGGTTGTACACCTAGGCCATGTTTTCTTACACTTATATTTGACTTTGCTGTCACAAAGCTTTATTACACCTTGCTATGCTTTTACTACTGGACCCTTTTATGAGGATGTGTAAGCTTCTGAATGCTGGTTTTAAAACGACCACTAGGGGTGTGGAGCTGATTTTGTGTACGGATTTTCCATTAACTGAGCAAATTGGGATTTTATTTATTTTTTTTTATTAAATATCACTTTGCTACTAAAAAGGTAGACCTCCTTCTCTTGCACAAAGTCAAAATCTAAGAACTGTCCCTTTAACAATGACATTTATATGTAAATAAAAATGAATCCTTTAGCTTTCAATTACTTTTAAATCCATTAATCTTCAAGTTCTTTGTGATTTATTTGCTTGCAACATTTTAATAGCTTTTGGTCCATCAACAGTTGACAAGACTGGTAATTGTCTGCCATTGTGGGAAGAAGTTATTTCAAAATAAGAACGTGGGAGGTATATCAGTAGTTCAGTTATGACTGACAAAATGTATCGCTGTATCTGGAAATGTATCTGGAAAACAGACCTAACAGATAATGGCATCTCATTATTTTGAACAAGGCAAATTTTAATAATGAATGGCTATCGACGAGCAGCATATAATTTACATTAAACTTTTAATTTGGAAATTAAATTTTTTAATATGGAAATCCACAGAACAGTATACAAATGTGTTTAGATCCCATTTCAAATAATTGGATGGCAAAAAGTTGCATATTTGAAACTCAATTTCAAAACTCACAGCCAGTAGCTTTGACCCAGGAGACACTGCAGGAGTGAACATTGACCAAGGAAGTGAAGCAGTAACAAACTTAAATGATGCCAAGGCAAGCACATTGAGAACTTAACATACTGCAGTACCAGATGTCAGTTTTAAAATAAAAATACATGTGTTGCTTTGAAAACTGCAGGTTTGAGACCTATGAATCTATTGAAGTGCAAAACAGATAAGATTTATGGAATTATTTTATTAGCTACTATTATTTTAAGAGAGCATTCACACCCATCTACTGGGATTAAAATAGATACAGAAAAGAAAATACAAACTCAGTTAGACTAATATCACAATATCTTCAGTTGCACTGTCAGTAATTGGGTCAAGAGCATTGCCCAACTGAAAATTCTTGCTGTGATTAACATATCCTCTAAGGGTTTGATGATAATTATGTTATGATGCTTTTTGCATCATAGCAGGATTTCAGAACTTCAGTAATAAACGTGTATTGAAAACAATACCAGTTTACTGGTAGATTCTTTGTTTTTATTATTATTTCTTTTTTGATTTATGTTCCTTTTGTAATTCCTTTACACACTTCAAGAATGACATGAATTCCTTGTTACAAAATTCAGCAGTGTTCAGTGAAGGATGGATAAGTAGTTCCTTATGTTCAGGTCAGTGTTACACTGGTAACGATGTGTAAGACAACACATAATATAAACACTTCTTGAAGTGAAAGTCTAAAAACAGATATATGATTCTCAACTTCAGATTTATGCAGATTTAAGACACTGTCTTATGAATTGGAGCAAGCAACTTTTGTCCCAGTTTTTATTAGTGACAGTACTGCACTGAAGCTGGTCTGGAAATTGCAAATTAAATTTTGGAATTATGCACCAACTGGAGAGTGAATTTACTGTTACAGCATGAATGAATTATTTTTAATACCTGTGCCGGTGGCTACTATGTGTAGTCTTAGTTCACTGACCTTACATGTACTTAATTTCTAGAAGCCTCTGAGTTCAATCAGTTAAATGAGTGATCACCACAAAATAAAATACCCAATTTCCATCTGAACTGTGAAACAGGTGTTTAAAAATCTCAGCTCATTTCAATATCAAACTAGGGCTGGTGCTGGTTCATCAATCTGCTACTGGACATTACACAAAAGTAAAATATCATCTGTAATATTCTCAGCCTTCAGCCATCATATTGTTTTCTGGAGTCAGAGATTTAAAACCCAACTCTCAGGTCCAGTGTGCGAGTTCAAGGGACACAGTTCTTCCAGTCCTCCATTTTGAGGGAGTCCCAATTGACATCGACTGATCTAGATTTTCTGCTGATGGAAAAAAAACACAAAAAAACCCCACAAAAAACAAAGCATGGCATCACACACAGTTTGTTGCAATTTGCAATTTCAGTTTGAGAGAGTCCCTGATTGAATAGCAGGAGGGGTTCAGATTAGGATGTAGGATGTTTTAAAAACAAGCTTCAATGGATTCAGTCATAGAAGCTATAAAAGCATTAGTTTTATGAAAAGAACAATTTATCATTGTCAACGTGTTCACTGACGTGGAAGGAGGCTCTGGATGAGGTCTAGGAGAGGAGGATGCTCTGACATACAAGGCTAGCTGCTGAACGGAAGAGGGATGGCTGAAAGACCTCTGCTCAGTGCTCACCTAGTAAGAGGGGTTTAATTGGTGTGATTAATGAGTATCATGGGGTTGGAAGGCAGAATTCATCAGCAGATCATCAAAGAACTGGGGCGGCTGCAGACAGAGCCAGCAGGTGGATCTGGATGAGAATAAATGAGAAGAGTGGGTGGCAAAGTGTAGTTAGCTGCTGGGGAGGATAGCTTTATAAGGCATACAGTTTTAGCTATATTAATAATATAAATGGTAATTTGGTTCGTTCATCTGCTATGATAAAGTGTGTTTGTTTATTCTTCCCCACCTTAGAGATGGAAAGAAATCTCTTCTCAAACCATTTGATGTGGCACCGCATAGGAAACTTCCACGGACAACAAGTATGGTACAAAAGAAAGGATTTAGCAAGTTTAAGTCATTAAACATAAAATATAGCAAAGGTAGCAAAAAACACAATTATATTATATTTAGGTTCAGGTTTTATTTTTGATCACACAATGTCCCTTTAAATTTTCTAATTAAAAAGCTGTTAATTACGAAACAATATCACTTGATTTTACCTTCATATCTTGACTAAGACTGGTTCTGTTTTGCTTAATTTTTATTTCAAACAGATGTGACAAATTACGTTAATTGTTCATCGCTGAGCCTTATTACATTTCATTCTTGCAGTCACCTAGTTTATCGTCTGCTTTTGTTATTTTCCGTTGTTTAACAGAGTTGTCCTGACAGATGTTCTTTTCAGCATAAAATACCCAGTACAGATGTTCATTAAATAGCAAAGAAAAAAGAAAATCTTAAACCCAGTCATTAATTAGTAGTTTTCTCTTTGTTAGGATGCAGAGACAGCTTAACAACTATGAATTAACATTTAAAGGGAGGTAGAGATTTGGAAAATAAAAACCAAAAAGTTCAAGCCTTAATTATAGTATAAATGACAAATAGGAAAGACTAATTTGTTAAGAGAAAAAACCTTACAAAAAAAGCTTAAGTGTCTAAAACTGCGAAGCACAATACTTTGGAACAGAAGCCACACCTTGCCTACAACAGCTTCAAGACCTCAACAAAACGTAGTATTAACGCGTGGTGTGCAAACCTCATGAAATTCTACTTTGCAAACTTTGCAAAGAGTGGCTTATCCAGTAAAGGCGCTTCGCATGGAGTGCAGGATGTGCCCTATAGCCTACAGATTGCAGGTTCGAATCCATTGCTGACCATGACCGGGGGTTCCTACGGGGCAGCACACAATTGGCTGAGCGCCACCCGGTAGGGAGGGCTTAGGTTGGCAGGACAATCCGTGGTTCACCGTACACCAGCGCCCCCTGTGGCTGATAGGGCACGTGCGGGTCTGCAGTGGAGCCATTCAGATCTGTGTTGTCCTCCGGCACTATAGGTCTGGTGGCCTCGCTGTGGATCCGCAGTGCAGAAAATGATGGATTGGCAGGGAAATGTTTCGGAGGACGTGTGTTTCCGACTCCATTCCCTGAGTCGTTGGTGAACCGGGATAAAAATAATAATTGGGCAATCCAAATTGGGGAGAAAACTGGGGTAAAAACCATTGGTGACAACTGAAATAAAAAAATAATTAAAAAAACACTTTCCAAATGTAAAAAAATAGCCCCCTTGGTGAGCATCTTGAACCTGGGGAGCCATTTTCAATGCTTTATCTTGCAAAAGAAGGGGGTCTATACACTTTAATAAGAGCATACCAGAGACATCTTAAATAATGGATTCATTTTGAAAGGATTTAGTATTGCTGCCATATTAAGGACAGTTCAATGTACCTGAGGTTCTCAGCTAATAAGACTGTTGTGAAACCAGCTTCAGTCCAGGCATTGAAAGCTGTAGAACGCCAGTTCAATTAGTAAACACAAGGAAAAAAAAAAAAAAAACAACATTATACAGGGGCATGAAGCAAAATTAATATTAAATACATCATCAAAAATCAGTATAATCCTAATTGTAGCTTATAAACCTTTTTTTAAAATGTAAATTACAGATTGTACAGCTTATATGTTGGAGTTTGGCTGTATAGCTACCACCCAGCTGCTTATCTCGCAATTTCCACTTGGAGCGCAAGCGAGTCAATTCCCGTGAGAATAGCGTGCCCGAGGTTATATGCAAACCCGGCAGCAGCATGAACACTATGGGGGGCATTCACTTATTTAGGGAGAAGCTCATTTGGGAAAAGACAAATCAATTAGCTTGTATTCTCTACTAATTTATTTCACAGTGATGACAATAAACAAATAAATAAATAAATTATATGACAGCACAATATTACGAACTAACCACACAGCACGAATTACCACAGCTCTTTCAGGAAAATCTTGTTTCCCCTTTTAAATTATTATTATTACCGCATTAGCAACATCGTGGTGTCTGAGCAACAGTACTTGAAACAAATACAATCATACAGTGTGCATGCCCTCCACAGAGATTGCAGTAAACAGATTCCCACACACACTAAATTGCTGTAATGAATGTACATATAATGCTTACTTTCAACTATTCAATACCGAACATAAAAAGCATATGCTCTTGTAAACAATCCAATTCCCATAGATGCAAAGATTACACACTATGACATTATTCATTTTCTACGGGGTCCTGGTCTTCAAAAAAAGTTACTAGGTGTTCTAAAGGAACAAAAGATGAGTTGTGTTTGAATGTTTCCTTCATGATAAGCTATTTAAAAATGAATAGAGCGCCGTATATAGGCCTAAAATGTAGTGAGACGAAGGCGTTAAAAAAAACCCTGTTCTTTAAACAATTCTCTGTGTATGTATTTATTCATGAACTCCGAACAATAAACACAAGGGAAAGAATGTGTCAGATGTCAAAGTGAATATGAGAATGCCAGTGAATTACTGACACTTTTTCAAATATGAATAAATGTCCTATGACGGTGCAGTGGGTGTGGGGGTGGAACAGATGTCACAGAGTCACTTCTGAATTTGCAAATACCCTACCACAACGGTTCAAAGCAACAAAAATGTAAATCATAAGTTCCAACAGAGCAAGTCCCTCTCAGCTCCTTGGGTGCACTTCTAGGGTGGTGAAAAGTGCAGGTGCTCAGGTGCTTAAGTGTCCAGTTCTGTTATCCGGGGTGTGTGGTGTCCAAGGAGAAAAGTGCTGGCAGTGGTGCGGTAGCTCCTTGGTGTCAGGGATCACTCTGACAATAAACACAAACATGTAGCACAAAAATAACCAAATAAACAAACACACAGCTCAGGAACCTAGCTCCAGTATTACCTCAACATGCCTCGCACTTACAAAATGACAGCCCTTATATACCAGGGGACTCCACCCCATGATCAGCGCGATTCAGCACACCTGCCAGTTGTCTAATGCAACACAGCTGGTCACAATGATTTTGTCCCCTAATATGGTCATTCCGCCCTGCACCAAGATGGCTGAATTCCTTTTCCGCCCCCCTCTCCAAGATGGCCCATCTCTGAACAGGCATGCAAGTACCTCTGCTTAGTGCCCTCTTGGGTCGGGAGGGAGATTTGCAGCTCAGATCCTCACGCTCCCTGTCACATGTCCATATAAGCCGTAAAATGAATGAAAAATGGCGTACTCATACACAGCCTATTGAAATGAAATTGTATGCGTGGTGACGTAGGCATGTTAACTTTCATTTGTATTTTATTCAATTTTGAAAAAGTGTCGCTAATTGCAAATTAGTGTAAAACCCATGATTAATATAGGCCATCATCTCTTTAAATACAGATTATTAACATTTATAGTATATATTATATATATATATATATATATATATATATATATATATATATATATATAATAACGTACGATATATCTCAAACTGCTATCTAAGAGTTTTGGAGGATTTATTGCAGCTAATCATCTCAGTCATCCCAATTTATTAAATAATCTATCAGTTGGAAGAGTTCAACCTTCTCAATAATACTTTTATTATTAAATTAACTTTAAACATATATTTAGTTATAAATTCAAAGTATTTAGGTGGCAAAGATTTATAGAATAGAATAATCACACATACACACTCACACACACACACACACACACACATATATATATATATATATATATATATATATATATATATATATATATATATATATATATATACACACACACACACACATACATAAAAGAGCACCAATGACAAGCAGCTGGTAAATATTAATCAAGTTTAAATAAATCTAAACAAATGACCTAATATTCTGCACAAAATGCAAAGTTAATTATTACCTTAAGTTTTGGTCTAATTTTCATTAGCACAATTGCTTGATATATAAAAAAGGAATTTTAATTAGTCTTGTGAGAAGAATAATGAAAATCAAATTTATGGGGGAATGGGCTTATCATCCCTTCCACTGTTGTGTGAAATGTTTTTTGGTAATCAATTCATGTAATTTTAGACTGAATTGTCTCTTACTTTTCAGATTGACAGGCATGTCGTGATGTTGATGGATGATGCTGCTCTGGCGAGATACGTTCCTTCATATGGAGACCGCATTGCATTATTCAATTTCTGCAGGCGTGCAGAGCCTGTGTCAAAGCAGAAATCGAGACACAGGTGCTACCGTTGGTTCTACGTATGAAGCTGTCAAGCTTCCCAAGTTAAGATTTTATATCACTACTGTGCTAAAAAGAAGCCCGGTGCTGGATAGTGGAACTGAAGTGTCTACAGGTGCCTCTATTTCTGATGGAAATGCATTGCCAGACCTCTTCCTTATATTACCGGAAGGGGTAACAGAAAATGAAACTGAAAATGAAAGGAATGTAGAAAAAGTTGCAGATGGTCTGTCACAAAGACGGCCAGAGTGGGTGGCGTCAGACCAGAGCCAGGAAATGAACAACAAGAGAGGTGGAGTTTGGTGGAGCTGAGCGAATGCTTTCGCTCAGCATTTAATAAATAAACAGAACAGAAAATAAAAAGGTTGTAACAAACAAAAATACAGGACATGGCACATTCGCACTGCTCACATATTATTACTTTTTACTTGCACGTGACGTGCTGTGCAATCCTCGTGCCTAAATACAAATATACATTTTAAACACTCGTGTTACACAGACCCGTTTATATCCTGTGTACCGATGACTATACACCAAGATTAAAACACCACACGCAACATATGTCACATGGTCACATGGTCAAACTCCTGAAGAAACAAGGAGTGAACTGCCACACTGCAGCTCAGACATTGTAACGTTAGCAACTGTTTCAGCAGGATTAACTGAAGAATATCCACCACACAGTGCTAACCACAGTGACATTAGCTTTGGTCCTGTGTTAGCGACTGAAGAAAACCTAAACGAAATATTAATCTATTTTCCAGAACAGCTTCCCTCTAGTCCTCCTGATCGAGATAGTGTTAAGACAATAAGAATTCTTGTGAACTGTCTAAATGACGTGATTGCTGAATTTGCAGAACCAGTCATTTTCTATTGGCCATTGGAAATCAAACGTATACTTCCCACCAACACAGAAGAAGCAGGAAGTGGATCTGGGGTATTTAGAGATGTCATAAGCAATTTTTGGCAAGATTTTTATGACCGTTGTACCCTTGGAGCAGCATTAAAAGTACCATACATCAGACATGACTTCACTGCAGAAAAATTGAGGGCTATTGGCAGAATTTTTGTAAAAGGTTACCAAGATTGTGGTTCCTTCAAAACTTGCACTCCATTTCATTGAAGAGGTACTTTATGGCATTGTTTACAGTGATCTGACTGCACATTTTTTTCAGTTTGTTAGTCATTCAGAGCGAGAAATTATCAGTCAAGCTTTAGATGATTTTTCCTCTGTTGATATTGATGACCTTGAAATTCTTGATACCCATGGATGTCGGCGAACAGTGTCTGAGGAGAACTTTAAGAAAATTCTGTCAGAGATTGCACACAAGGAAATTGTAAAAGACTGATGTTTGTGATCGATTGTTGGAGGGAAGTTGTACGACAACTATTGAATCTGAATCCAGAGAAATTGTCGAAAGTGTACGCTGACCTCCAGCCAACAGGGCAGAAAGTTATCAGACTTTTTAAAATACCCTGAAAACATGACACAAAAGGAAAAAGTTCGCAAACCATCTGAGACGATACATTAGAGAACTTGATCATTGTAAACTGCAGAAGTTCCTCAGATACTGCACAGGTTCTGATTTAATCATCAGTGAAAGAATAAACGTCCAATTTGAAAAAAAAATGAAAGCATTCACCAGAAGACCCATAGGTCATACCTGTGGAATGATCCTGGAAATTTCAGACTACTATGAGAATTTCCCCAATTTCAGAACTGAGTTCAGTGCTGTTCTTGAAAGCAATATCTGGGTGATGGACATTATTTAATTGCTTTAATTCCTGGCTGATTTTCAGCACTTAGCTACCTCTGGGAAAAGTTATTTTCATTTTTTCTTAAACATTTGAGAGCACTATCAAGGGTAAATAATCCAGATATATTTATAGCCTTTAATTTCAATCTGTTTTACATTTTTGTGAAGTTTGAAATAATTTTGAAAAGTAATCAGCCCAACTTTTTCAGTGTTACAAGAGCTTTGTGCTGAAGGCAGTGCTTTAAAGTTCTATTTAGTGGCAGATATTGCCTAGGAAAAAAATAGCACCAGAATGTACTACAGTGTTAGGGAAATGTAGAATTAATGTAACCATTATTATGCATTATGCGTCTTTTTCTAAAAAAATATAATGTATGTTTCAAGATACACTGTTAAACTCTGTTCACAATAACAAATAGATATAGATATATCTCCAATACAAATCAAAATATTTCCTAATAATTTCATACAGCAGTTTAATCTTGAGTGGATGCTCTGTTCATCAGAAGTGTGGTATACTGGTATACTCCAAGGTATAAACTGTTAAAATCAATATGTTGACGATTAAGGAAGAAGCTCTTTTTTGTGTTACATTTGTCATTAAAGACAGCACTTGTATTGTTAAACTTTACATAGTTTAAACTTTTTTTTTACACATCTTAAGGGCTTTTGTCTGAAATGTCCTGAAATTATTTGTGTACATGTTTTATGCACACTGCAGTTCTACCTCCTTTCACACACACACACACACACATATATATATTAGCTCAAAGAACCAGCTGCCCAACATTTCGATATGTTGTACATATCTTTCTCTGGGGAGCATGTATACATACATACACACACACACACACAATTGGTGCTATGATTAAATTTTCTAAAAATGTATGTATTTTTTTCTTCATGTATGAGTCCTAGAGCAAAGATTGAAAATCACATAAATGCTATGTATTTCTTGAGCACATTGAATTATTTATCTGTTACTGAAATTACAAAGTTATAGACACCTTAGCATGCATATATAGCCTATATTGTACATAGCTTTAATTTGTTATTTCACTTTATAACATAAATTTGCATAACATATTGTAAGAAAACAAGGCTTAATATTTGCTTAATATTTATTGAGACATGAGAGTAAACATTACCAGACACAACAATTTCAAATCACAGTAATCAGGTTTTATTATCAAAATACAGGTGAAATTATACAGAGAAATTCACTACTTGTAGAGTTTATGAATTAGCCCTGATACAGAGTAAAAGAAAAAGTAAAATACTTAGCTGTTAGCTCTGGACAGTTGGCGCATGTCAGCCTCACACTTGTTTTTCCTAACTGTGAGTTAGTTTAAGATTGTAGCAATACACAAACCCCACCCCAGCCCACAACAGATACATTCTATTGACATACACACACAAACAAACTGATGCCCCCACACACAAGGAAGGAAATAAAATGTTAGTTTACCCATCGTAAACCTGGTTCCCTGAAAGAGAAGATGGCCACCAAAACATCGTTATGGGATATACTCCTGCCTATTGGTAAGTATCACTGAGCTCTTTCTATCAAAGCTGCCTATAGGCCCTCTCACCTCGGTGACCCCCTCGGTCCCGCCTACCGAGGGTACTTAACCGTCACGCAGGGGAGACTCACTCTCTTTTCATGACCAAACCGTGATGTCGACCGATGCAACCTAGTGGTTGGTGGCCATCTTCTCTTTCAGGGAACCAGGTTTACGATAGGTAAACTAACGTTCCCTTTCAATTCGAAGATGGCCACCAAAACATCATTATGGGAAATGTGTACCAGAGCCATCGCGAGGGAGAAAAGAACTGCAGCATATGAGGGACGATTAGTCCTGCCTGACCAAGGTCAGCGGTGTGAGCGTGCGTGAAAGCCTCCAGTACAATCTCAAGGCTCCATTCGGGGAGAGTAACCCTCCTAGGAGGGTGCAATCGGGTAGCCAGAGAAACCGGGTAGCCAGAAAATGCATGCCCAGGGACACCAAGTTAACAGGGGCATGGCAAGCAGAAATAGCAGCTAGGTAAATCTTCAGAGTGGAAGGTGTTCTACCAGCCTCAAGCAGATCTTGCAAAATACTTGAACAAAGCGCCCGGTCGATCCGCTCGTCCTGCTCTACCACGGAGGGGTCAGGGGGTTGTACAGTGACTGCGACCGGCTCAGGGGGGACCATGCTGGAGCCGGTGGGGCCTGCCTCTCCAAAAACTCCATGATCCAACAGATCTAAGCTTTCATGTCTATAATATCCCAAGCCTGCCGGGACTTCTTCACCCGTCTAACCGTAGGCGATGAGGAACGTCTGCTGGTAGACACAGATACCTGTGCACAGAGGATCTAACCAGCGACAGCGGGTGGAAGCGACAGCGAGTGGGAGAAGTACAGGCGTGGAAAAGTACAGAGCAGTTTCGAAGCAGAAAGGAGAAATTGCATCTTGAATTGCTTTAATCAGAAAACAGAGGACATTGGGGAAACACAGCAGCAGCTCAAAGTCAAACAGCCGCGTGTGTTTTTCTGATAACAAACAAGCTGAAACTCGGAGCAGCTGATTCAAATTCAGCGCCGTTTTGAGACACGGGTGAGGGGAGGAGCCAACAGCACAGCAGAACAACGCAGTTAAACGAGGCAGTCTTGCCAGCGACAGCGAGTGGAAGCGACAGCGAGTGGGAGAAGTACAGGCGTGGAAAAGTACAGAGCAGTTTCGAAGCAGAAAGGAGAAATTGCATCTTGAATTGCTTTAATCAGAAAACAGAGGATATTGGGGAAACACAGCAGCAGCTCAAAGTCAAACAGCCGCGTGTGTTTTTCTGATAACAAACAAGCTGAAACTCGGAGCAGCTGATTCAAATTCAGCGCCGTTTTGAGACACGGGCGAGGGGAGGAGCCAACAGCACAGCAGAACAATGCAGTTAAACGAGGCAGTCTTGCCAGCGACAGCGAGTGGAAGAAGTACAGGCGTGGAAAAGTACAGAGCAGTTTCGAAGCAGTTTGAAAGCAGGTTGACAGCTGCAGAAGAAACTAAACTTCAAAAAAAAAAAACCTCAACATGGTCTTCAAGCCAGTAATCGGTGACACCTGCTTGATGTGGGAAATCCGAGAAAACCCAGTGGAGCTAAACCAAGTGTGCGTAAAGTGCCGCGCGATCCAGGATTTGCATAAACTAGTAAGTATGCTAGAAATGGAGCTGGAAGAAGTGAGACAGCAACAGGATCTTGAGGAACTGGCACACCCACAATTCATGGAAGTCTGCATCACCCCTAACAGACTGAAAGCCACCAGGGAGATAGAAGGTCAGAACAGCTGGGTTCAGGTAGGCAGAAGCAGGGAAAAAAAGAAACTTCGTCAAACACAACCACCAGAAATCAAAACAACCAACAAATTTGAGTCACTTCAGAATTTTGATGAGCAGAACCAACAACAAGAGAATGAAAGGAACAACATCCAGGACCCTATTGACAGTGGTGACCAGACAGCAAAAAGAAGGGAAGTCATGATTGTTGGGGACTCCATATTGAGAAACACAGCAAGTTCAATTCGCAGTTTGGACCCCCTTACTACAACAGTGTGCTGCCTTCCGGGAGCCTCGGTCAAGCACATCACTGAAAACGTGGACAGGCTCCTAGAACGAACAGGAGACGACCCGGTAGTAGTCGTCCACATCGGTACAAACAACATTGGAAGAGACAGACCAAAATCCCTGCAAAACAAATTCAGAGAGCTAGGAAGGAAATTAAAAGAGAAAACCAAAACTGTGGTATTTTCTGGTATACTACCCGCACCTTGCAAAGGACCATATGGACAGCTGGAAATAATTAATCAAAACGAATGGCTGAAGACGTGGTGCACACGGGAAGGCTTCACCTATCTTGATCATTGGACCACATTCTACAACGAGGACTATCTGTATAGACGGGATGGACTGCATTTAAATAACAAGGGAACTAGTCTACTCGGAGAAAAGATCCTCGAGCAGGTTCGGAAGCATTTAAACTAGAAAGGAAGGGGGGAGAAATCAACAAAAAAACAGAAGGGAGACCGCATCAAAACAAGAACAACAACTCAGGTAAGACAACCATTAAATGTATTTATCTAAATGCTAGAAGTATCAGAAACAAAATTCTAGAACTTGAAGCTACTGCACTAACAGGTAACTATGATGTGATAGGTGTTACAGAAACTTGGTTATCTGAGAGTGATGGGGACGAATATAATATTTGTGGGTATACACTGTATAGGAAAGACAGGCAGGACAGAAGAGGAGGAGGGGTAGCGCTATACATAAGAAACAGTCTTGAAGCCCAGGTGTTAAACCTGGACAAAGAAAATAAAGCCGAATCAATATGGGTCAGAATAACGGACAAAAATTCAAAGGGCATAATAATAGGAGCATGCTATAGACCGCCAGATTCAGACGGTGAGCACAATAATCTGTTATACAATGACATTAGAAATGTGTGTAGCAAAGGAGAAGCCATACTAATGGGGGATTTCAACTTCCCCCAAATAAAATGGGAAAAACCCGGTGGGTAGCGCGAAGGATGAAATAGAAATGGTGGAAATGACAAATGACTGCTTCCTAACACAATTTGTGAAGGCACCCACTAGAGGGGAGGCATGCCTTGATTTAGTCTTTTCAAATAACGAAGATAGAATAACTAAAACAGAGGTCAGAGAACCACTGGCAAACTCAGACCACAACATGGTCTCATTTGAAGTGTTTTTTAAATCCCCAAAAGTAAAGACTAAAGCTAAGGTTTACAATTTTAGAAAAGCAAACTATGAAGGAATGAAACAGAGACTAACAGAAGTAGATTGGAGTAAAATAGAGAAAACACCCACAGAAGAAGGATGGTTGTTCTTCAAAAATGTAGTACTAGAGGCGCAAAACAATTATATCCCTAAAGTAGACAAATCTAAATGTAAAACTAAATTGCCAAAATGGTTTAATAGATCAATTAAAAAAAATATTCAGCGAAAAAAGGCACTTTACAGAGCATTAAAAAAGGACCAAAAAGAAAGTACGCAGAAAGAGTACACAGAACTGCAAACGCAAGTCAAAAAAGGAAGTTAGAAAGGCCAAGAGAGAAATAGAAATGAACATTGCTAAGGGAGCTAAAACCAATTCCAAAATGTTTTTCCAATATTACAACAGCAAGAGAACATTCAAAGAGGAGATTAAATGTTTAAGAGATACAAATGGCAAAATCGTAGAGGAAGAAAAAAAAAAATAGCAAATATGTTAAATGATTACTTTTCACAAGTTTTTACAAAGGAAGATACTGACAACATGCCCCACATGTCATCCAGTTCCTATCCAGTTTTAAATAACTTTAGCATAACTGAGGCAGAAGTGTTAAAGGGACTAGGAGCTCTTAAAATAAACAAATCCCCTGGGCCGGATGAGATCCTCCCAGTAGTACTCAAAGAAATGAAAGAAGTAATTTACAAACCGCTAACCAAGATCATGCAGCAGTCTCTTGACACAGGGGTGGTACCGACAGACTGGAAAATTGCAAACGTAATACCGATCCACAAAAAGGGAAACAAAACTGAACCAGGTAACTACAGACCAGTAAGCCTGACTTCTATTATATGCAAACTTATGGAAACTATAATAAGATCCAAAATGGAAAATTACCTATATGGTAACAGAGTACTGGGAGACAGTCAACATGGTTTTAGGAAAGGGAGATCGTGCCTAACTAACTTGCTTGATTTTTTTGAGGATGCAACATCGATAATGGATAATTGCAAAGCATATGACATGGTTTATTTAGATTTCCAGAAAGCTTTTGACAAAGTCCCGCACAAAAGATTAATTCTCAAACTGAACGCAGTTGGGATTCAAGGAAACACATGTACATGGATTAGGGAGTGGTTAACATGTAGAAAACAGAAAGTACTGATTAGAGGAAAAACCTCAGAATGGAGTGTGGTAACCAGCGGTGTACCACAGGGATCAGTATTAGGTCCTCTGCTATTCCTAATCTACATTAATGATTTAGATTCTGGTATAGTAAGCAAACTTGTTAAATTTGCAGACGACACAAAAGTAGGAGGAGTGGCAAACACTGTTGCAGCAGCAAAGGTCATTCAAAATGATCTAGACAAGATTCAGAACTGGGCAGATACATGGCAAATGACATTTAATAGAGAAAAGTGTAAGGTACTGCACGCAGGAAATAAAAATGTACATTATAAATATCATATGGGAGATATTGAAATTGGAGAAGGAATCTATGAAAAAGACCTAGGAGTTTTTGTTGACTCAGAAATGTCTTCATCTAGACAATGTGGGGAAGCTATAAAAAAGGCTAACAAGATGCTCGGATACATTGTGAAAAGTGTTGAATTTAAATCAAGGGAAGTAATGTTAAAACTTTACAATGCACTAGTAAGACCTCATCTTGAATATTGTGTGCAGTTCTGGTCACCTCGCTATAAAAAAGATATTGCTGCTCTAGAAAGAGTGCAAAGAAGAGCGACCAGAATTATCGGGCTTAAAAGGCATGCCATATGCAGACAGGCTAAAAGAACTGAATCTGTTCAGTCTTGAACAAAGAAGACTACGTGGCGACCTAATTCAAGCATTCAAAATTCTAAAAGGTATTGACAGTGTCGACCCAAGGGACTTTTTCAGCCTGAAAAAAGAAACAAGGACCAGGGGTCACAAATGGAGTTTAGAAAAAGGGGCATTCAGAACAGAAAATAGGAGACACTTTTTTACACAGAGAATTGTGAGGGTCTGGAATGAACTCCCCAGTAATGTTGTTGAAGCTGACACCCTGGGATCCTTCAAGAAGCTGCTTGATGAGATTTTGGGATCAATAAGCTACTAACAACCAAACGAGCAAGATGGGCCGAATGGCCTCCTCTCGTTTGTAAACTTTCTTATGTTCTTATGTTCTTAAAGGGGCTATGTGATGGTGTCAGGAGGTATGGCTGGGAGGTGCCCGCTGCAGGTGGACGAGGAACGCCCCCGTGCGACTCTCTCCAGGTGATTATCGAGCACGCTGGAAAGCTTCCATCCAGATGACATAGCGACTGAAACCATCAATGCAGCCATTAATTGCAGTGCCATATGGTTTAAGCTTGTCATACGAATCCATGTGCCAAATAACATTTGGACCTGCACTCGTCTTCTTAATTGGTGAGCTTGTCTGAGTTGCACACCCTGTGGATCAATGACATTCAGCACCTGTCATATGGTTTCCTGTGTCACAACAAACCCTCTTTGGATTGCTCGTTGGTGTAAACACCGATAGCCTTGCATCTGCTCAGATTTCTCAATTTCACTTTGTAGGAAAGCAGCCATATCACGCAAATTTGATTAGTTCTCCTGTAGAGTCCAAGTTTCTTGAGTAATCTCTTTAAAGTTCTATAACTTATAATTACACCATGTCTATGTGCTAGCATTGCAAGTATTTTGTTATTGTTGAATGCAAGTCTAAAATACAATGCTATGAGATAATTTCTTTGAGGCATTTTGTGAAGTATGCTATAGAACTCGATTCCTTCGGTATGTTGCATTTTTACAGCACTCATTTCGAGATTTAAAGGCACAATTGTGTGTTTTTAAAGGCAAAATTTCAACTTTAAAAGGTAAAATATCTAGTTATTTTTTCTCTCGCATGGCCATAATGCTCTTCCGTAAAACAGAAAGATAATAGTCTAAACTGCAGCGCTGCTACATTATTATTCAATACAATTAATATGAGCGCAGTAACATTTTAATAAAATTATTTGCTAAGAACATAGCAGAATGTTTTAAAAATCAACTTACCAGTTCATGAACTGAACTGAACTTTCTCATCACTGTCTCCTTCCATTCGTCACAAAACTTACAGGTTAGGTCTGATTCAAATGAAAGGTGAATGAGCTGTGCTTTGCGGGCATGAAGCATGCTTTGTCTGTGGATGGTCAGTGCATTGATGAGAGTGGAGAAAGCATTTTCACATGCTGCTGTTGAAGCGCCGAAAGTTAAAGCATGCTTCATGGCTGTGATAACGCTTGGCATTGCTTCCAGGGGCCTGTGGAAAATCTTCTGTAGTGTCTGGGTCGTCCATGTTTCACTTGCAGAGGAGTCCATTTGTGTCCAAAGAAACTGACGTGCAACAAGAAATTATTATTCGATAATCTCTGTGTTTGTTAAATTGCTTAAAGGCTGTATGTGTGCCACTGGGAGAACAGTTGGGCTTTTCGGAGCTAAAGCTAGCAGTGCACCACTTAACTTAGTATTACTTTCTGGCAAAGTTGATTGCAGTGCGCAGGTGTAGAAGTGATGCAATGTGTAAGAGATGACAAACAACAAAGTTCACGGTCCAAAAATGATTTATTAGTTCTGTTTTTAATCCAGGTCGTGGCGACCATAAACAATAATTCCATGCAATACACAGCAATGTGTATTCCACATTAATAGACGACTGGTTACAGTCCCTAAATAATAAACACAGTATAAACACTCTCAAATACATAAACATGATCACAAGTTCAGAGTGAGCGCTAACGTGCAAGTGGTGAAATACAATTTATTAGTGCACAGTGATGAAGTGCTGTTTGGGTTGGTGCTGGCCTTGTGACAGCTTCGGTACGTGTTAGCCATCTAATAAGAACAAACAAGTACAATTAGAAATGACAAAACAAACAAACACTATAAACTCAGTTACTTTTTATTTTCCTTCAGCAGTTGTCTCTCAATCATAACAAAGGAACAGATCACTTAGCCAGGTCCTCTTTTGTACTGTCAGTCATGCCCCCTTGGTTAGCGAATGCAACTGTTTCACCTCCAATCCGTGGTTGCCACATAATTTCCCATCTGGGGCGATGACTTTGTGTATCGTGGCTTCGCCCCCTTTCTAGATGGCCAACTTCTACCTTTCCCTGGAATTAATTGTCAGACCATCCAGTCCGGGGCACACTGTTTCCTTTATACAGCATCCTCACAGGTTGGGAGGGAGATTTATAACCAAGATTCATTCTTTCTCTGTCACATACCTTCACTAAAACATACTGAAATTTTATTAAGGAGTGCTATAGTAGTCCAGTGTGCTATAGTACATCCTTCTGAACACCCGTCATCTTCAGTTCCATCATCTGTAGATTGACCCACAGAACCTTCCACCACAAACTGTTGTAAATGTTTGTTAACAACTTATTTTACAAGGTACATTAGGTGATTCATTGTCAGTTTGTTCTGTTCCCATTTTAGGTACCTCATGCAAATGTGGAGCTAGCGCATTAATTGACACCTGCAGCTCATAATGAGGTAGGGCTGAGCTATAAAAGATGAGGTTTTAGCCAGCAAAGGTGGAGTTGTTTTTTATTTTCTTATGAGAGAAAGGAGAAAGAGAGAAGGTAGCATGACCAGGAAAGTCTGGGAATGGGAGGCAGCAAGAGACTGACAGTATTAAGCATAAACTAAGAGATGAGGAAGATAGGAAATAGGCAAAGTCAGTTTGGGAAAGGAAAATATAAGGAAGACAGTGTGAAAGGGTGCCTTTGCAGGGGTGATGTCAGAACCAGGAACAGAAACCAAAACACGCTTTTGTTGGCGGGTGAAAACTGAGCCGTGGCGCTCAGTTTATTTATTAAATAATAATATAAACAAAAAGAGTTAAATAAATCACACAACACTTGAAAATAAAGGGCGCGTTGGCTAACAAACAGACAAAACAGACGTGGACGAACAGAAATCTAGTAACGTGCTGGAGCTTCCAGCACAAAATAGCAACTGGTATTGAGATGTCTCTTTCTCTCTCACCCGTTTTCAACTCATGAACACACAACCACGAGTGAGTGAAAACATGCATTGTTTATGCAGCTGTACCGAGACTCGACTGCTAATCAATCATTCAATTGGAGTCTCAGTACAACTGCACGTGAATCAATAAAAGTGCTATTCCCCGTGCTCACATATTATTACATTTTACCTGCATGTGAAGTGCTGTGCAATCCTCGTGCCTAAATACAAATATACATTTGAAACACTCGTGCTCATAACCCATATTTATATCCTGTGTATTTTATACATAAACACCAACATTATAACACTACATACAACTTAAAACACTAATAAACACAAAGGGGTGGGACACTCCACCACAGAGAGCGAAGCAGGTAGCTGCAGAGTCAAAAAGAAAAAGAAAGAAGTAAAACATCGAACCAGGCAGTAATAGGAACGGCAGGCGCTGTGTACGGTTACTATTTTTTTTCCAGTTATTGGGAGAGTAACTAGAACCAAGCACTTCACGTTGTCTCTGACACCCGGTCTGTCCGACGAGAGTAATCCACCTCCCTAAGTCAACGTGGAGCCAAGGGGTGGACGGAAGAATCTGGTGGCTGCCTTCAGCCATTCATGGCGCTCCTAGTGGTATGTTGAGCACTGTTAAAAAACAATTTTTTCAAGTTTTTATTTATTTATTTATTTTTAATTACCGAGTGTGTATTTATATATTGAGATTCTTATTTTTTTCTGGACATAATTTTTTTTTTTTCATAATTTGACTAAGTGTGGTTTACTATAGCTTTTTTTTTTTTATTATTAGCACTTTGGTGAGAGGGTTGAGCTGGACAGTATGGGACTTTCGGCCATTGATTGCCCCCTGCAGTTCCGGGGAACATCTTCACCCCAGACTGTTGAATGTATAGTGTTTTCCTTTTTTTTGTGGAATATACTGAAGTTGTTCTGGGAACTGCAATCTTGAAGTGGAAATATATATATATATATGCAGTCCACTGTATCTTTCTACCACATTATCGATTGAGTCACTACCTCCTCTGAATGGCAGTTCGTTGAGATTAAGTGTAAAATTTATTCGCCATTATATGTCCATTATTGCTAAGATCGTTCGAGCAGTATATATATATCATATAGCGAGCTGATATATATATATATATATATATATATATATATATATATATATATATATATATATATATATATATATATATTACTTCAATTTGGCGCGGCAGCGTTTATTTTAAATTGATCAAAATGATTGTGGCCCTTAAACGAGGGTGGTGATTATACGAGGGTGGCCTTTATTAATAATATGATTTACAAATGCTGCAATATTTTATTACATGATTTAAACCATTTTAGAAGTGCCATGAGAGACTTTAGAAGTGCCATTTTGCCATGAGAGGCTCCAATCTGCAGCACTATACTCTTGTGTGTTTTTGGGGCTTGAATGTAGTACATTTACTGACAGTTAACGAGAGCCTGTTAGATGGGAGTTGGGAGGTCAGGGAGTACCAGGAAATCAAGAGTGTGAATTGGTTGTTAAGGGGCGGGACAATGCTGGTTTGGCAGTTCAGTCCAAGAGTGTGATGTACATGTTTTTCTGCACCAAAAATTACCTCAGAATATTAACTTGATTTCTCTAAAAGCAAAATAAATCCTACTAGGTTATTTTTGCTTTTTCCCTATAACTTGCTTCTTTGTAATTTCTCTTCAAGAGAAACCAAAACTAAACTTTCTCATAGATAGTAAGCACATTGTTTTACTTGTAGGGGATTGAGTATGGGAATTACAATTGAACTGAAAACAAAACAATAAAACCACATAAACTTCAGAAGGGCTGCTCTTCTGTACGTAGTTTATCTTGGATTTTCTTTCAGAACTGTACTACCATAAACTAAAATGTGCTTACTATGTGTGTGTACATTAGTTTGCAATTTATATGCTAGATTGAGGCTCCTGTCTCTTCGGGGTGTTACATATACATAGTCAGTGTTGCGTGTATGATTACTGTGTGTGTGTTTTTAGTAGGTGTTGAAAAAAATACCTTATGTTTCTTTATTGATAGCGGCGTTTATTCGAGGGCGACCTCTATTATTAAGCTGATATAATACTGCGGCGTCAACACGAGGGTGTCTTTAATTCGAGGGTGGCGCCAAATTGAATTAATACGGTGTGTGTATATATATTATATACAACCGTTGTGTTTTTGTATTTTAAGAAGAAAAGGCAGTTAATCAGTTGTAGTTGAAATGGGAATTTTAAAAGAACAAAAAAATAATTAAAACAAAGGCAGGGCTAATCCTGGCCCAAACTAAAACGTAACAGCGACTGTAGGTGCGAGAGTTATCTTTCAACGGCCTTCCTTGCACTTTGGAAAAACAGTTGTAATTCCCACATTCATCACCAGGAGTCCCTCCAGGTAAGTTTCCCACTTCAGTCTTGACTGTTCACTCACTCTGTGTTCGGTTTCTACTGACACCCTTTTCTTGTACAGGGACTTAGGTACATACAGCTGACCCCTACAGGTGATTATCAGTATTGCATGGGGTTAATTGTGCAGCTTTTAGAAATGGGATCAAGTCTCTTCAGGTTACTCAGTTAATGTTGTTTCAACTCAAACTCAATTGTATTTGACAACAATAAAACAAGGTTCTATAAACTAATGCTCTGTTGGCTTTTGTTGAACACAGTCCAATTCTTATGGCTACCTGGCCGCTGAACTTCATCAAGTTCATAACTTCATCAAGTTCATAAAACACTCCCATTTTAATAACTCATGCACAGACCTTCCATCACAATTTTTGTAAGCGCCCCCGTTTGTACTTCCACACTTAGAAGAGAACATTAGCCACTTGCTGCTTTTATAAACAGCATGTTTTCCATAAGCACATAGTAAGCTCATGTAGGAATAAACTGTCTTTGTTCTTGTTCACTCTCGTGGACAGACCAGGGGTTGTGCACGGGTCTAAATACGTTTTGATCTTAACAGCTCTCTTTGTGAGATAGACGAAAAGGTACACTACCTTATTTTCATTTAGGTGTTCCTGTCGTTCTGTATCATGCACCGCTGGTAGACCAACCTGTACTGTTTTATTCCATTTCAGGTTCTTCGGTACTTGTGTCACCCATTCAGAGACATGCTGATTTTAAACACTGCTTGTTTATAATTCCACCTCACGATATTCCACAACTAACCTACAGTGTGAACCTTTTGTACAAACACGCAACCATTACATCAGCCTAACACGGCCTACTTTAACCAAACAGTCATTCCTATGAACACACTACCCATAATAAAACCACTTCCCTTTTTAATACCCAGAGTTCCCGTCGGGTTCCAGGAACTAAGGGATTTGTAGTTTTTTAGACAGTGGCCATGTGGCAGAGCAGGGCTCTGCCCTTGGAAGTACTGGCAGGGATGGAGTTAAATTCTCCTCCCTGCCCAGGTTGATTGCCCCAGGTGGGAGCAATCAACTAATGTAATTAATCAATTATCATTTAACCACCTGGCATAAAAGGAGGCCTCAGCCTCCCAGTAGAGAGGAGGGAGTTGAGGAAGCAGGTTAGTAGTGTTTGGTTTGTGTGTATTTTTGAGATTTGTGAATCCAGTGAAGGCACTGCCCAGCCTGGAAACCTTTATTTTGTAAATTTTGCTTTTTGTCTTTCTTTTTGTGTTTAAATCCCTTTATTTTGCACTTGTGCACTTTTATTTTGTGTTATTTTTAATAAAATTAGTATTTGTTTGAACTGCAGACTGTCTCTGGGCCTCTATCCACTCACCAGCCTGCCACAGACCATTTTATCTAGCTGCCATTACAAACTTTTTTTTTTCCTTTTCATTGTAGCAAATAACTTTTAAAGAACCAGCTCCCCCCAATATCCCCAGCTATTTCCATTGTTCTTTATTTAATTAATTCTACCCTTTATTTGCTACTATATATATATATATATATATATATATTATATATATATATATATATATATAGTATCGCCAGAAGGTTGACGCAGGCAGGTGCATCACTCAGGGCGAGGCAATCTACACACAGGCAGAGGACGGGCATGAACCTGGGACTTCTTGTACTTCTCTAGCAAGTTAAGAAAGTAATAAAAGGTACTTACCACCACCTTATGGATTTTTTGGCATAGTACGGTTAGGAAAGTTAGAGCTTCTGATTAGTGGTAACACTATTTCTTGTTTTACCATATCGTTCATTATTTCAATGATTTCATTCTGAATGTCATGACAGGTGTACTAAACATTGACAGGGATTGTTTTGTAGACTTTTGAAAGCTCTGGGTCTTTCCTCAATGTATATTCAAATAAAGACAAGAACAGTCCACTGTACATTTCTGCCACATTATCAATTGAGTCACTACCGCCTCTGAATGGCAGTTCATTGAGAAATTAAACAAATTTAATAATACATAACAGGTAATAGCAATTCCTAGCAAGCTCGTCATGCAATTTAAGTGCTCCTTGCTGGAGGAATACTTATTTAATCCTTTATCAGATTCAGTTGCATGTTTCCAATCACAGTATCCATTGAAATTAAATGCGAGATCAGCATTTCCTGTCAAATTTTTGACACAGGAAACAGAATTCGCCTTCTGTGAATATTCAAGCTACTCTGTGTTTGCACCATGAACTCACAAATGACCTTTTCTTGCCTCCAAAATCACGATAGGGGAACTTCGAAAGGATTACTTGAACTGGATTTTCAGTTCCGAAATCACCAGCAGCGCGCTTGATTTTGGGGTGAAATTTTTTTTCAAATTCGGATGAATGCTTTTTTAAAAATCACGTAGAATTATTTAATGAAAAACTCTGGTGAAATTGGGTGGATTTTGTTATATATAATCAAGAAAGAGTAAATATTCAGGTAGAAATTGGGTTTTATTTAGAAAGAAATAAACAAATGCTTAACCTTTTGCAGTCAGTTTATTCAGCACTTGTCAGGTGTGTCAGGTCCAATTTATTTTCACACACACTGCTTATTTTACACTCGTTGTTTCAAATTTTTCTTTTCAGAGTAAAACAAGTTTAAAAGGCAGTGCATGGCAAAAGGACATTAGTACTGCATCTCCAGCCAAGCCCCACCCCTTGTTCGCTGTATTTTTTGCATACCTCTTCATAGACGTGCATACTGATAGGTTTTCTCAGCTTTATCTGGAGAAAAAACGACTAGAGACCTGTGCTTGATGTCTTTTTGATGTCTGACTTGGTTCGACATAGGACCACAAAGGGTTAAATCGGTTAAAACCGGAAAATCAGACACCCTAATTATCAGGCAGTTTAACTGCTGGGGCCTTGCTGCTCTGCTGCAACTCAGTTACCTCCCGCCACCCTTCATCGGTTATTGTGGGCCCGTCTGGGTCTTCTTCAGTGACCGCTGTTGATGGAGCAAAACTACTGTTACCAGAACATTTGTTTTAAACCATTTTCTTAGATCCATTTTCAAAGCTGATTGAATATTAAATAAACAGAATGTTTCTGTCTTCATCAAACACATACAGTGACGCACTGCAATATGTCTCCGACCTTGAAACACAAGGATTAGAAAACGCCACTAAACCACGACATCAGTCGACCCTACGAAGGGATTTCAACCAGGTATTACTGGTAGTAATTCATATACAACCCTAGAAATTTTAAAGAAGCAACTAGAATTTTTTAAATCATTATTGTGCTTTACTTTAATTAGATTTGATTAATGATTTCTCAGATTTTTTTAACTCCATTTATAATCTGAAGCTGTGGGGCACTGGATCTAAAATGGATGGCCCAGAACCCCTAAGGCCTGCCCAGAACGTTGGGCCTGGCTATATGTGCATCTAAAGCCTTTTAAAAATCATCAAATGACGTCCAGATTTGTTGTCCTTTAAGTTGTAATTGCAACAGTACCTTTTTGTTCCAGTGTTAGTGAATAACTAATGGAAGGTCACCAGACCATTCATGTCTGTCATTCTGGTTATTGTTTTCTATCTTAGATATGGTCCAACTTTTGTCTATACAGTTTAGTAATGAATATGAACATGAAATGCCAAATGGTAATGTATTCTTTTGTATGAGTACAACCCCAATTACTGCTTATTTCCATTTAGTCAATCAGGAAGATGCACTGCTGCTTCATTGCAGAGCTCTCTAACCCTGAGCTTCTTGTTCACTTTAAAGCCTCACTTACAAATGATGTGTCTGCTCACTGTGACTTGAAGCTTCGATTTGTTTCAATGAAAGACACTATTTGTTTATTCTTGTGTTACCTTTCAGCCTAAAACAAAGAATACTTAAATTGACTTCAATATTGCTTTTTTTGCGTTTATATGGAAATGCTGCAGGTTTCTATTTTTAATGCATCTTACTAAAAAAATGCAATCTGCTGCAAAATAATGAAATAGATGTTTATTTTAAAATGGCTATTTAGAAATGCCTTGTTTGGAATGCTCACTGTATTCCTGATCATGTCATTCAATGTCACTCATGTAAGGAATAGATATGAACAGTGACTTCATAAAGATTTTTATATATATATATATATATATATATATATATATATATATATATATATATATATATATATATATATGTGATGCATAGCCTAGCTGATGTGTTTTCTTGTTGATAGCCGATGGTGTTCTAGTGTTTCATAATGTAGTGGAGGAGCCTTCCAGCTACATGCAGGTTCACACTCCAGTTCAAGTGGTCCCTCCCTAACTAAACACATACAGTCCAGTATAAAACATGTCTTGTTGTAAGGGAGTAACTGCAGGCAAAATGATATTTCAGTGAATAAGGAGTGTGAGGAGGCCGTCACACATTCTAATGAACCCGTCCTCACATTTGGTTATGTAAGCCACATGTGACGGGAGGTTAAATTGTCCTGCCGTTGTAAGGTTTCTATACTAGCTTTTGTCTTGGAAGGATGAGATGTGAAAGAATTTGAGTCCCAATCCCCAACACTATTTATCCCTATACCTCAGACTATAGGTATGTGCCTGTCTTGCATTAATCTATTAACTGCTTCAATAAATCTTTTACAGGATTTGAATACATTGTGACTGCCTGAATTCATAGTAGTGGTAAACACAAAAGGTAAATAGTTGTACCAACCAGATCAATCCCTCCCTTCCTAAATCTTACAGGACAAGCGAGATGCACTTACTCCAAGATACATACAAATAGAAAACTAATAACACTTCTATTAATAAGCGCATTTACTCAATAACTATATCTCAAATTGCTATGAATATTTATTATAGAAATTATCAAGTTACAAAAAGAAAACATAAGGATGTTTAGAATGTTTTACTGACAAGTCAATAATGAATGTATTATTAACCCTGAGGCAAACAGTCTTGTTTCACAAACAAATAATAATAAAAAAAAAGTTTCAATAGAGATGAATATGCTTTCCCTTCCAAACAGTGTTACTTCAGCACAGTACTTCAATTTGCAGAAAATAAATAAAAAATGTTACTATTTTGCATTTTTACCCCCCCCCCCCCCCCCCCCACAAATAACTATTATTTACTCTACACAGTCTTGATACTGCCTCAATGCACTTATAACACAAACTGAATATTTTTAAATTGCTAAAAGTATGTATATATAAAGTATGTCAGGAGATGTGGCTTAGCAATCTATTCCTTGGGTATGCTTACGGAAAGACCTGAGAATGAGATATTCGAGACACAAGAGTGCTGTGCATGTGATATGCCTGCTCTTATAAAATGCTGTTAATCAAGACTGTTAATCAGTGTTAATACTATAGTCTCCCTATTTAGTTTTGACCACAGTTCTTCATTACACTTTCTTCATATTTCCCTGCCCCACAGTCCCAACTGTCCATTGTTAATGATGGTGGAAGTTTTCTACTGACATCACATTTTGCTACCAGTCCTCCATAGTGCCTCATTTATCAATCTGACTAATTACTTACATTTTCCTGTCATTCCTTGTTTTAATAGATTAGTAGAAGCAATAATCAAGCTTTTAAAACTAGGTTCTTTATATTGCATGGGGCTGGGTTACGGTTCGAATATTGTCTCTCTATTTTACAGAATCGGAATTAGAAGTTTTAGCTTAATTAATGGGCCAGCAAATCTTGTCACAAAGACATTTCTTCCTAATGTGCAAAATAGAGGTTCTGTCTTCAGGTCTTATTTCTAAGGCAGGCAGATCTTACAATGCATTTAAAAGGAAACACCAGTGAAGTCTTGACCCCTCCTACATATTGCTTTTTGAATCATGGAAGTTAATTATAAGGTTTTGTCATCCTGTCGAACTACGCAGTCACCCACAATGGAGGAAATGTCAAAGCATTTGAGAAACCCTTTTTTCAGATTGACCAAGGCCAAGGTTGTTTTTCAACTATCACTGAGACACATTTTCATGATGCTTGGTTAATTGTTAAAATGATACTTAAAAGGCGTAAAAAATAAATAAAACCTGCCTGCACATTGAACAGGCACATTGTCAATTTCTTCTTCTTATTAGCGTGCATGTACTGTATGTGGTTGTGTGCTTTTTATTATAAAGAGTAAATAGTTTCTAAGATATAATTACCTGCAACTGGCTGGCCATGTCATTACCAGCTCAGATATGAGAAGTAAACTCAAGTCCCTGGCAGCAGAAGCTCTGTATGGTATTACATCGAGTCAGATACAGCAATAAAAATATTGGGTTAGAAGCTGAATTAAGTGAGTCACGATAATTCAAAGTAGTCGAAATAGGTATTTTTTGAATTTGACTATATTGGTAAAATATTCAGCCTAGCGGATAAATGTAACAGCAATAGGTCTTACACATTAAAATATATCCTTCTGATGACTAATAATACTTTTAACAAAAGTATAGGTAAACACAGGAGGGACCAGAAGAGCTAAAAGGTTGTATGATTTGTATGGAATAAGGAAATATGTTCAATTCTTCACACAAGCTCAAAGTCAGGAAATAACAGATCACTCAATACTGGAACAACACTTTTCAAGGACACTGTACTTCAATACTAGAACAATAAGTAGTTGTTCTGTATCAATAGGTGAGAGAACATGTCCTCCAGACATGAGATTGCATCACACAGCCACACATCATACAGTGCACAAATGTATCAACAATATTTTTATCTCCAATCCTTTCCTTTTCAGTGCTAACAGTGCTAAGTTCAGGCACAAGGGCATGTGTCAGTAATTCTTAAGAGACATTAACTTTCTCTGTCTTCTCAGTGGCATAATATCAGACTTTGGGTCAGAAAATTTTTTATTATATAAATGTGAGTCAGTAGATGATCTAGCAATGCCGAACTGCAAACCATTGCCTTAATCCTTACAGTTGTGCAACTAAATATGCTGTTAGATGTATTTAATGATGTAGACTTTGGTTCTTGGTTTCATCTTGCTTCTGAATTCACTTCTTTGATGCTTGGAATAACACAACTGAAGCATACTGTTTACCTGAAACCGAGAATGAACTGTAGAAAGCTGTAGGTATGAGATTTAGTATGATATTCTGAGGTCATCTGTGTACACCAATTACATTGTTGCAGTAACTGTTGTTAATGATAACATATGACACTAACAAAAATATGTTAGTGGAAAGATTAGTTATCCTCGGGAAATAAACACATTACTGTACATTACTGAGAATTTAAAAGGAAGGATTTCACTGGAAACAGTTTTCTTGTCCAGGATTGTCATTTTTGTTCTGCCCCTAAAATATTTCCAAGTCTTTAGCAGTTCAAAATGCATGAAGCAAGGTAGACACACATGTAGAAGTCTATAACAATACAGTTTATGTATGACCACCTTTACTATACTCCATTTGCAGGAGATTTCATCTCCGAACTATGAGGGTTAACAGCAGTGAAATCAGGTGTTTAATTGTGAATGCACTACTTTATTTATAACTATGCTTTTGTAGTGGCTGTCATGATTAGCGCACCACCTTGCATTTATCAATTCATCTTTATGAGTTTTACTATCAAAATGTGGTGGAAACAGTTACAATTTCCATTAAAGCTGTACCAATGCATTTGTCCTTTTGTTGCATAATCTGAACAAGATTTTTCCTGGGACACATTGCTTTTAATTTGCCATTGTGACAAAGAATGAATCTTTGTAATAAATCTTCCTCCTGACCTATGGGGGTGCTGTGTAAAGGGAACATGGTGCCCCAGACTGGATGGTTTGGCATTTAATTCCAGGGAAATGTGGAAGTCGGCCATCTAGAAAAGAGCCAGAGCCACAGTACACCAATTCATCACCCCAGACCATAGACGAAGTGGCACTAGGAGTTTGGAGGAAATGTAATTGCAGTCACTACCCAAGGGGGAGTGGCTGAAAGAACAAAAGTAGATGTGGCCGAGCGAACTGCTCCTTTGTTATGGTTGCGAGAAAACCGCTGAAGGACTGTAAACCAAGCGTGAGTGTTTAGTGTTTCTTTGTTTTGTCGATCTAATTGTAAAGGCCAGCACCAACCCGGACAGCACTATACTACTGTTCATTAATAAATCGTGTTTCATCACTTGCATGTTAGCTCTCACTCTAGACTTGTGTTTGTGTTTATGTTCTGTCTGTGTTTTTACTGTGTTTATTATTTCGGGACTGTATTGCCAGGGTGTGGAAGGGTGGGAGGAATTCACTAACACAGGAGACAGGAGCTTTATATCGAAACACCTCTCAGGTGCACCAATTTATTTAAACCACAAGGAGGCGCTGCTGCAAAGCTCAACCCAACACCAGCAATGGTAAAAGGTTGGCAGTTTGGTTGTGGCCCACACACAGGTTCTGTAAATAATAATAAAAAATGCACAAAGAAAAAGGAAAATAAAACACTGTAATTAAAACTACAAAATAACAAGTGCTAATTTGCTATTCCCTCAATATACTATGGGGGGTTACCCAGGTTTCCCCATCTAACTGCACACTTCCCACTCAGGTACATAATAATTACTATTATAATTTTTGATAGCGGCTGTCTTCCTCAGCCTTGCTTGCATGTCTTGTTCTTTCGCTCCAGCTGCTGGTGTTCTTGTCTCGGTTGAGAACATTTTAAACATACACTCACTTTTCTAATCCTTGGGCCCATCCAATATGTACAATGGCTTAATGTGAATTCTGTAAAAAGGAACTAATATGAATAGCTATTTAAACAACAGGCCAACTTCCATCACTCTCATTCATTCTTGACTTCATTGTATACTTAGTACGCTCAATATTAGACCCTGGAAGACACTAATTTTCTCTGTCATATACTGTGACTCCCAAAAAAAGCTATACAAATACAAAGTGAAACATCCTCTACCGTACAACACAAATGGAGTGCCAAGGACATTTTTAGTGGCTGAAATGCACTGTGGTTTATAAAAGCATTTTCATCCTTTGAAAGTAATTAATTTCAATTCAAATGTATTTCATGTCTGTTGTGTTTCAGGTGCAAGTTGACTGCAATACACCTGATAGTATTTGATGCAACCATAGGCAGGCATACGGTAGCAGGTGCACCTGTGGTGCCAACATTTGACATACAGAATGCCAAGGATGAGAATAATCAGAAGAAATTCTACTTTAACTCAAGGAAATAATTTGAACACAATGCTACTAAATGCAAACACAACAAAAGTAGAGCTGTTCACTTTAATGTAATTTAGTACAGCACAGTGTTCCAAATCAGCACTGACAAATATATGTAACTTGTCACAGAGATAAGTGAACTGTCCTAAATAGAAATGTAATTGCTCTTTCCAATGTATCAGATATCTAAAACAGTATGGGGGTTTTACAGAACGAGCAGCAAGGTAGATCTTCAACAGATTGGATGGTGTTGAAAATAGCAATCAGCTAGTAATAACCTAAAATATTACATTGTAGCGTTCCTCATCGGCGAACCATCCAGAGTCACTCCAGACCGCACTGTTCAGGTAGAAAGAAGTGTATTTATTGCCCTTAACTTTTATACGGTACTGGCCCACACACAGCGTACCAGAAAGCTTCCAACTAGCTCCACTCTGCCCCAGCTAACCCTGAGCACCCCTATATAATCATTCCCTTACCCCGCCCACTCAGACGTCAACCTCCTATCATAACCCAAAATTAAACCCATGAAAAACACTGATGGGACACCCACTTGTCAATCACGACCCCCATAATGTGCTATACATTTCCCAACCCAATCACTCCCCCAGACAAACACATTGGTGTGTGTCTATGTAGAACCAGCCTGGGGTGATAGCACGTTACATTATCAAAAAATGAATTTGATTTGTATTTAGATTTAGGCACAAGCAGCATTCAGCAGGTTATAAAATAGCAGTAGTCTCACACAATGGGCTTCAGGCATAGTGAAACATTAGGCTTCACAATATATTTCGCATGTAAAAATGCAGTTATTGATTTAGCAACACAAACAAGCCACAAGAACTAGACTAGAGTCTATTCTGAAATCTACAAATGTGCTTGTGTTTGCTGTTTGGCAAACAACCGCCTTTCCACCCTATTTCTAAAAGCAAACTTAGTAAACAAATTTCATAGACCCCTTTCAAATCTACCACAGAGATGTCGCCAGTGTTTCTAAAGAAAAAATTAAAACACATACATATTTTTGTGGAACAAATACAAGTAAGGTTGCACATTATGACGTATTATTTGTATTTATTGATTCACTAATTATATGGTTTGACTTCTTATTTATTATAATTAAGTTAAAGTAATAGAATTGCTTTCATATTTGTATTGATTTTTTTGAGCACCTTTGTGCTGATTTGATTGGTTTAATTGTGATGTTTGTTTTCACCAGGCACTGCTCTTTATTCTGTGATGTAACCATGTCAATGTACAGGTATGTCTTATATTGGACCTTGCCACCATTACAAGTGCAATTAATTCCACTGTTTTACTTCACCGCTGTGGTGTCTTATTTGTGTTCTGTAATGCCAAGTGATCCAGCCACACACACATACATATATATTCAATACTAACTACCAAGCTAAAACTAAAAATAGCTTCTCTACACTGCTTTTATTCAGCTTTTCTATTCATCTTGTAACAAAGAGCCCCCTGCTGGAACCCTTATACTGGAGTATGATAATACATCAATATGCCATAGCCCAGAACAGAGGAGCCGCCACTGCCAGAGCCCAGAGGGGAGAAGTTGCCACTGCCAGAGCCTAGAGGGGAGGAGCTGCCGCTGCCAGAGCCCAAAGGGGAGAAGCCTCCATTGCCATAGCCCAGAGGGGAGGAGCCAAGGACCATGGAGCCAGAAGGGGAGAAGGCTGATTCTCCACAGCAGCCTTTACATGTGCTGCTATGAGGAGCCCAGCGGAGGCGCACCCGAACCTTATGAAAGGAGGTACCAGCCCTGCCTCAGAGGCCGTTAGAATGGCCACAGCCACCACTGCCGCTGGTGGAGGGGCTGCAGCTGTTGCCGCCGGAGGAGCTGGAACTGCCTCTACTGGAGTGGCCGCAGTCCTCGTCTGGTGTTCCCGAGGGTCCGCTGGTCCTGCCTGCTGTTCCAGAGGGTGACGGGCCGCCATTCCCGCCTCCGCCACCAGAGGGAGATGGGCTGTAGTTCCCGCCTCCGCCGCTGGAGGGTCTGATGCTGCTAGGGGTACCCACATCGTCTGAGGAGGCAGCATCCACACCGTCCCTGACAGCATCACCTTACTTCTTTGGAGGTCTGGGGCCCCCTCAACCAAAGAAGGCTTGGGGACTCCAACATCAACCCCGCCCACCACTACCCACCGAAACAGCCCACCCAAGGGACATAATGGGACAATTGGTGGGGCTTGGGTTTAAAGGGGGGGGAGTTGGCCGATTGCGGCCTGCGTACTTTGTACTATCGGGAGGCGTTTGGCAGAGCAGAGCTCTATCCTGTATATATTGGCAGAGATGGGGTTAAATTCCCCTACCTGACAGGGTTTATTGTGCTCAGGTGGCTGGGGATTGACTGGAGTAATTAACGATTAATCAACACCCAGCCAACTGACATAAAAGGAGGCCTCAGTTTCCCATTAGGGGGAGGAGGGAGCTGAGAAAGCAAGTGGATGTTTTGGTTTTTTTGGTCCAGTGAAGGCATCGCCCAGCCTGGAAACCTTTATTTTGTAAGTTTTGCTTTTGTGTTTTGTTATTTATGTTTAAATACCTTTGTTTTGGCCCTTGTGTCCTTTTATTTTGTGTTTGTTTGTTAGTAAGTATTATTTTTGAACTGCAGTCTGCCTCCGAGCCTCTATCCATTCGTCAGCCTGTCACAGATGCCTAGTTACAATACAATTCTTGTAACAATTGATTCAATTCTTGCAGCTATGTCAGTGCTCTCATTTGATTTTAATCTATCCAGACTCTCATTGGGTTTTCTTTAGTTAATGAAACAAGTTCTGTTGCACACCAGTGATCCAAGAAAGTTTTCCTATTCAAAAATGACAAAAACTAAAACTTTGCTTGTCTTATTTCTTCCACACATAAGTGGGTGACTTGTTTCCTGCTGTGATTAGACACAAGTGCAAAAAGTATTGTAGATCTATGGTTTCAGTCAATGACATATAAATAATGTGCAATTATTTTACCCCTGATTTTCTCCAAGTTTGGAATGCCCAATTATTTAACCCGGCTCACCTCTGCATCCCCCGCACTAACTTGGGAGAGACGAATAGGAGCACTTGTGTCTTCTGTTTGTGTATTGAACAAACTAAAATAAAAGAAAAAAAGAGACGGCTTGAAATTTCAAAAGAACGTGCGTCTTTCTATTTTTAGGACTTTAGGCCAAGGCAGAAGTGTAGCATATCTTGTACACAAGTTCCATTTTATTACACTGCTGTTTCCAGAAACTTCCACATCTTAATTAACATAACTGTTCTAAAATGTATCATTCTATTACATATACAGCCAATAGAAGCGATATATGCATCACCCAAATTAGGTAAATGTCCAATAGTTGACTCAGTGCTTAACCGGGTACTTTTCAAAGAAAGCTTCCAGCTTTAACCCTTTATACACTACATTCTAGGTGCTTTCACACAGATGAGTAATGACGGCTCAGAACCACAGCTTATAGGTCTGTGTGAATTGTCTATACCGCCACAGAACCGTCATATTTTATACCGTCTCGAACCACCTTGCAAGGTGGTTCAGAGATGACACTGAACCATTATAACTGCCTGTGTGAAAGGTTATGCCGCCATTGAAGCGCCATAGTATGTGTGGTTTCAAAGTCAACACGCACACACTATAACGTAGTTAGGTAAGGGGCGTGCATGGGTGTGCGGTCATAGCGCCGATACCTCTAGGTAAAAATCTCATAATGCTTTCTTTTTAAAATCTCGACACAGTTGTATCAAGTTCTTGCGCAGGATAAAGAGAGACAGTCCGCTGCCACGTTTGTAGCCTACTTTAAATTACTTTAAGATTTCAGCTTGAGTGCCTTTAAATAAGATGACACTGACTGCAACTCTATTGTCATTTTTTACACACAAATAATGTTACTTGATTTGAAAAAGGTCATGAACGATACAAGCAACTTCTTACACTACTTGGCTTGATTAAATAATTATACATTAAAATATGAAAGCTGAGCATTAATTTCAACAAAGAAAAAACGGCAACTTTTTAATGAAAATAAATATATTGTAGACTACTTCAATAGGAACATTAGTCTGCTTTAATATATTAAACCAAAACAATAAAAATAATAACAATCTGGTTCTCTTGCCTTTTTCCATGAATATAATTTAATTAATATATATTAAAAATATACTAAGTTAACAACTACCTAGCCTAAGTTTAATTGTGTTTGTAATCTACCAGCAGCTTCTGTTGCATACACATCGCTGATAATAATGCAAACTATGGGTCAAACCCGTGTTGTTGGGGTGTTTTTTTTGTTTTTTAAACCACTTAAATGCAAAACCATAACAAAACTGTCCTGTGGTTACCTTTAATTAATTTCTCTGCACACACTACTACTTTGTATATGATGTAGAATACCTGATTGTATATATCTAACTATTACGTGCAATACTCTTTCAAATAAACGTGTTATGATTTTGAATATGTGCTTCTTAGGGTCAGTAAATTTCATGTGTAAATTGGCCAGTATGGAAACCCCATGAAAGATTTAACCTGTTATGCAAGTTTTCTCTTAATTGTGTTTTGTGAATCTCTGATTATCAGTGAATCAAACAGAGAGTATTACACGAAGAAGAAAAAAAAGCACAACAAAAGATCTTGTTTTATAATCAAGACTTCTACGAGAGTTAAATGAAGAAACAATGTCAGCTCAAAAAAAATTAAAAATTAAAAACGAAAACAAAGATTCCTACTTATAGTAGAGCTTTGTTACAAAATACAGCAGAGGACTGGACTGAACAGTATATATTATACACAGTAGTAGTCAAAAGTTTACATACCCCAATGGAAATGTATCATTTCTAGACATTTCTCGAAAACCAATAATTATAGGGAAAATCTTTTGTAACAAAAACGTGCTTTTGTGGATGAGGAACAAAGTTACAAGAAATAGTTATCTACAATTATTTATTTCAGCAATTTCTTTTGCAAAACTCAACAAATGCTAATTTAAAAGTATCCATACCCTGACAAGGAAAATGAAATTAATAGCTAGTTGAGGCACATATTAGCAAAAATAACGTATCTTAAATGATTAGGATATTTTTCAATGAGCTTATGGCATTATTCTTTACTGATTTTTGACCATTCTTCAATGCAAAATTGTTCCAGTTCATTCAAATTCCGAGGACTTCTCTTGTGCACAGCCTTCTTCAAGATTCTCAATTGGATTTAGATCGGGACTTTGACTAGGCCATTCCAGAATCTTGATTTTATTCTTCTTTAACCATTCTGAAGTAGATTTTGATATGTGCTTTGGGTTGTTGTTATATTGGAACGTCCAGTTGCGCTTTAAACCAAGTTTTGTAACGGAGGGTTTCAGATGATTGGCCAATATCTTTTGGTATGCTAAGGAATCTATTTTACCATGTATTGGAAATAACCAAGTCTCTAATTCTTCCTTGATCTAGGCTTAATAGCTGCAGCCTTGGTGTCAACCCCCCAAGAAGACCAAACTTGACCCCATTACACATTGTAAAGAGGCCACACTTCTTTGTTGTTACACGCTATTCACTGGTTTTAACAATATATTTATGATGAGACTGTTACCAGATAATTGAATGTTTGAATTGAACGAACCATCTTAATGAAATGACAGATAAGCTCAATGAGATCAAATAGTTTAGGACTGTATTCATTTCAATGTTTTGGTTCACTAGTCATTAATTAAAGTGTAAAGAAACTACTCACATGCAGGAATTTTTTTTATACATTTGCTAATTTGTAGTGATTCATTTAGGGCATTATATTGTAGCATGTCCAAGATGTAACCTCTAGTGGCAAATAGGCATAGCTTGTGCTGCTGACTAGTTTCACCGGCTGGATGGCATACAGATAGGTCACGGTATTAGTCATTAAGGATGAGCCACTGCTAAATCAAGTTGTTATACTATCAGATTAGTATGAAGCAATGAGGGAATGATGAGAGGTGTGAGATGATGGACAGACAGAATAGAACCCTGAGAAGTAGATGAGGGTTAGGGCCTGCTAAAAGTACAGCTACGGTATAACGCATAGCTCGCTAAAGTAGGTATAGACTTTTCATAATTGTACAATTCTCGACCACAGCACACAGTGATTTCCCTAGTTTGTATGGGTGTGCTTTGTATACATTCAGCTCATTAAGTTCAAACAAGTGTCCCCTGACAAAGCTATCCAACAGCCAGTATTTTCATTATCAATAACTTTTCATATGGTTCAGAACTTTCAGCAAATTGAAGTGTCTTCTAGATTTCTGCAAGATTCAAATAAAGTGTTCTCTTCTTCACAATCAGACTCAACAAAGAGGGATCCTAGACTTCTGGGCAAGAGTTAACACCCAGGAGATTGCACACTGTCAGAGCACCAGCTGCAGTACAGTTTTGACTACAAATCAAGTGGTATCATAACAGAAGGAGGCTTTTGTTTAGAGAAAGTGGGGGTAGATTCCAAATCAGCCAAATACCCCATCCACGGCTCTTTCAAACTCTGAACACTGACCAAATCCAGGTTTTATAGCATGTAAATGAAGAGGTCCTTTCACATACAGTTAGAGAGTGATACAATGTGGAAGAAATCTCAGTGCTGCTACTGCATAACAAAATAAGTATGCTTTGTTTATCAGCAATGCTTAATGAAAATTATTGCGTTTAACTGTATTTTAACATGTGTTCTGCACACAGAATTAGTAGACACGCTAGCTGGTAAAATGAAAATGATCTTGAAATTAAATTATAGGCTACTGTACAAAATACAATAGCCTAACAAGGGGGTTCCCAAACTGGGGGCCAGGGACCCCCGTGGGGCCACGAGATATTTTCAGGGGGCTGCAGCACAACAAAAACGTTCTCTCTCAAATAACCTGGACAAATCAGTGCTCATCAGAACAGCTACATGCTGTTTGGGTTTTATTCTGATGTAACACTAATGTCAGCTCATGCCATGCCTGAGCTAACAGTATGTACCATTGTACTGTCTTCCCTCTTTATACCGCCAGGTAAGGGCCATGGGCAAAAACGGGCAATAAGCGAGGGTGGCATTATAGTGAGGGTCAAAAAAAAAAACACACATACACAACCTTCTGTTTGCAATAAAATTCAAATGTTCACATTTTTTAATTATACAATTACAGTATCTCCAGGCCATTTTAATAAAACACTTTTTTTATTTTTTTAAACTACAGCTAGTTCTTAACACAACAGTAGGTTTACTAGTGATGCTTTGTCATCTTTTCCCATCTGTATGAAACAGACATGGTTTCTTTTGGGGAATAGTTTATAGTTAGAAAAATAGCAATACCAAAAAATAAAACAGTCATTTATTTTCAAATCACTCAAACAACAATTCCATAAAAACAAAAAAGCGTACAATTTTTTATTTTTGATTTATTAGATTTTTTTTTACTGTACTGCCATTTGAACTTTGTTTGTGGCATGACTGTGTAAGCCTGCTGAATACTATCCCCCATTGAATGATGCCATCTATTTATTTCACAAAGCAATTTAAGCTCAACAACATTATTTTTTAAGCAACTAAAAAAAAAAAAAAAAAACGTTGAATATGTACAGCCAAACATCTTTTTGAAATGAAAAATTATAATAAAAAAAAAACTATTCTGCTGTTTACAAAACGGAGGCTTTAGTTTAAGTCAGCCTTCATTTGTGCAAAACTTGCACGTAAATAAACAAACCTCTTACCTTACTTTTATTTATTTTTTAACATGTGGTTTATAAAAGTCACTTATTTTAGACTGCGTCATCAGGTCAAACAAATCGACCCCTTCCATCCATAAGAATGTCTCCAATTGTCCTTTGATTAATAGTATATGCTTCACTTAGGTGAGAAAACATTTGCAATGTCTTGCTGTCTTGCTTTCTTATTTGCAGATGCACACATGCAGATTTTTTTCTTTTGCTCCAGTGTGAAATGTAGGTTCAGATCGCCATTTTGTACTTTCTGTTTTGCTTTGGGATTGGGAGTATTGATGACATTGGTATGAATATTCAGTTAACAACGAATTAGGAAAGCGAGTCAAAGGTTAACTGCATAACTTTGTTGTTTTAATTGGCCATGATTATTTCGCTGAGGCTACAAAGAGGGGAACTACAATGCTTATATTTACGTTTGCTTTGCCTGGGAAGTTGGCAGGTGGCGGACAGCGAGGTGGTGATATAATGGGTACAAATAGGACTGTTTTTATATTGGTGACATTTGTTCAGAGATAATAGCTGGCGGTATGCGAGGGTGGTGTTATAAAGAAGGGCGGTATAACGCGGGACAACTGTACAACAAAAGGGGGTGATTTGTAAAGAACAAAATAGAAAACTACACTAATACACTTTACAATTATAACATCACATTTTTAAATTAAAAAATAAACACATAAATGCAGGATTTCTAGGGCTTTTGTTCGATAGAATTTTACTATCCAGCAAATAACCTGATTTGACTCTTTTATACGCTACAGCGGTTTTTCAAATGTCCAAGAAATGACACTGACTATAATGAAAGCAATCATACTTCTAATGGTACAAACAAGGTATCAAAATAAAAATTTCGAAAATATGACAGTCACAAATATGACAGAGTTTATTCAGTTTGGTTGCATTAAAAAGAAGGATGGTCTTGATTACCCGAAGTGTGTGAACTGCTTGGAATTGCTGTTGAATAACCACAAACAGCAAAAACACACAAAAAAGGCTGGGAATTCTTAATCATTTCTATGGATTCATTGGGTGGGAGAGCCAAGGAAATGTGGAAATAATACATGGCAAAATAAACAAAAATGAGGTACAGTGATTGAGTGGTTTGCAGTGCTCAGGTGTACAGGTGATGTAGGTCCTCCAACAACGACAGGCACAAAGTTCAAAACAGTTCTTTATTTTCTGTTTTCTCAGTTTGCAACCAGTTAAATAATAATACTGGCTCTACACAATGATGTGTATTGCCAGCATATAAACCATGGGGTTCAGTCCCGAAATAATAATACAAAGAACAACACAGACACGATCACGTCTCCTGACAGTGAGTGCTCTTAGTGCAGGTGCGTTGCAGGGCAAGTATAGTGACAGTAGTGAAGTGTAGTCTTAATGATGGCTTGTAGCGATAGCTCCCGGGTTTGTGTTAGCAGCATGACAATGACAAATTGTGGGAGATTGTTGAATAGGATTCAGTCACTCTGTCACAGGTACATTATTATATAGTGCTTACCGATCACTGTATCAACTTAGCTTGATAAAATAGCTGGACAGAAATTTCAACTACTGATGTGCGCATAAAAGGGAATTACAGAGGAAGTTTGTGCCAATGAAGCAACATAAATGCTTAAAGGAAAGAACAAATGATCTTGCACAGAACTAGATACTCACCTTCAGTTCTGTGTGAGACGCATTGAAAATACAAACACAGAGATAGTGACCAAAACAAAGTTTTGTTGTTCTGCCACTAACTAGGCCTCAAAAATAAGTTTGCTTCCAGTAAAAAACTGTAGATCTATATACTCTAAAGTCTCTTAGCAAAGGTATATAAGGGTCCAAGTTGACCAAGCACATTTCCAGGATGTGCAACTGTGTAAACTTCCGTCAAACTGGACTTCCCTCATTATAAAATATCCATTTTATAAAACAAGATAAAATGTATGTAAATTAAGAGAAACTGGCTCAAAATAAGCAAAATTCTGATAAGTTGAGTTGGTAAGATTTCTTAAAATGTCTTAAAATAAGAAATTAACAATCAAAATGAGTCATGTTACCCAAACTTATTATTATACCACTGAATTTAGACAAATGTCTTCTAGAATAACAATTTAGCAAAAACAATGTTGAATTAAAACATTGGTGCTTGTCGCACAGCAACGGCTTAAAACCTAGGCAGAACTAAATCAATTTACCGGATGCATAGCCTTGCTTAAAATTCATTTAAGCATCAATAACAGGGTTAAAAGAAATTGGAGCAAGAAATAAGCAAACATATCATAAGCAAACCTTTATTTGACTTTATTTCACACTCACATTGTTGTGCACATTTACCAGCCAAAAAAAGACATGTGGCATTATTGTCCCTTTCTAAACAGACATTGTACACTCACACTCTCATGCACATGAACATTCAGAACAGGGAAAACTAGGCATGACTGGCCTAAATATTAGTAACATCAAATTATCAAAAAACACTGCTTTTTCTTTTTTAGAAATCACATTTCATGTGCATATAATTTGAATGCTTTGTCTAGCCATAAACTATGTTCATTTTTTGCAGTGTATAGCAAAACTAACTGACAAGAGAACTATTACATTTATTACAACATTTTGACAACATTCAAACATCTCATATGTCTTACCAATATCCGAACTTTAAATTATGACTCTGCCCAACCGTAAACTCCATATTCCTATCCTAAATGACACAAAGTTAAACAAACAACTACTCAATGTTGCCAAATGAAATAGCCAAGATTTTTCTAAACAATCAATAGAGCAAGGTAATTGTTCAACATCTTCGAGCAATTAAGAGAAAGGGAACCGCACTGACTGGATTCTGGAACATACAAACTGCTCAGTCTATTCTAAAATAAACTTGGCAGGTACACTGGCCTAAATGATAAAATCATTGTACAAAAATACAATAAAAACTATTAGTAATGCTATTGAATGTTACCAGTGTCTGGGAAGGGAAAACCAAGCATCAATCTGACCTTCTAAAAATGCATAACAGAAAATCCAGTTGTTTAAGACACCAGTAAACATTTTTTTAACAATCAAGAGAGCAATCAAATTTGTTGACCACAAAAAAAGAAGTGTCTAGTGTTGTCCTATGTTGTACAATGAAACAACAAATGTTGCCAAGAATGTCATCCCTCCTGACAACTTGTTAAAATAATGTCCTGTTAAAAAAATCATTTCTGGTGTGGTGCAGATCTTGCTTGCCATGTTTCCATCTCTGTCATTATCACACAAACGTTAAGTGGCTCTCTTTTTGCAGCCTGTACTGCCATCATTTAGACATTTTTTCAGCACACCAATCGCTTTTTTGTACATCTCTCTCAAGGATGGCATCTTGCAGCACTTCAGTCTGCAACACTGATAGCATCATTGCCATGCATTTTGGGTAATAGTATGCCATCACATACAGGATGCCGCGCCTCTTTGGGGAAAGTTGTTACTGGGGTCCTGCCTACATCTACCATGCATTTTGCTTCATCCACTATTATCACAGGGCAGACAAGGTGTTTTTTCTTCAGATAGGCATCAGGATTCTCTGAAGGCTAAATAAATAAATAAATAAAGATTAAAAATGTAATGTAAAATATATGCTTTAAAATCGACATATCACTATTAACATCTACAGTTTTAAGATAAAGAAAAAATGCACTGGACTTGTGTTGGAAGAGGGGTTGCTGAAAGAAGCAATTAAAGGATGAATGTAAGGAACAGGAAGAAAGGAGGAGAGCTGGGATGATTAGAGAATTAATGGAGGGTTCCTCTAAGATTTTTGGAGATATTTCAAATAGTATCAATATATTTAACAAATGGTGAACCAAACAAACAAGTAGAGTTAAGTCATGTATATTATGAAATAATTAAATCGATATATTTATAAGTCATGAATCCATTAATGGTCAATACATCATCAATAACAAAATTGTAAGAGCTGATAGGAGGAAGAGAGGAGTCACACTTGTCAGTTTTACCACTGAAGGTATAACAGACAGGAGTCAGCCCAAGCTAGTTGATGTAAGATTGCAAAAAAAGCCACATTACCATAAAAACATGTACAATTCCCTCACTTCCATTTCTCAGTTTCTTCAGTGGTAGTGATGGAGATGGCCCTTTCTTCTGTTTGGGAAAACAAGTATAACAATGTGGATTATTGTCTGTTAGTAGTATACGACTTTTCTGACTAGATTAACTAATGGGTATATTCTGTCAAACCTTACCTGAATCAAGAGTTGGTGGTTGCTTGAGCACTTTCTTCATCATACCAAAGTAAAATAACTCATCCTGGAAAGCACACCACATTCTCTTTATTTTAGCAATGCAGTCTGGAATATCTCTGGCAATAAGTCAAGTTCTCTGGGATGTACACATCCCAAACAATGTCCACTCGATCAGCTGTCTGTAGCCAAGATGATACACACAGTGTAAACACCATGTCTGCATAGTCTTGAAAAGTCCTTGCTGTTCCAGGATTGAGCATCTGGATAACAGCAACGCCATCCAATAATTTTCCATTGACAACAGGGGTGTTTGTTGATTGACTTTCCTCTGATTCAAGGCAACGAAGGAGGTCTGACTTTGTACCAAGCTGAAGTTTGCCTGCCAATGACAATGATGGTGGGGCTGCCTGGTTTCCAGATCTCCATCTTTTGTTTGATGGAGATATACAGCAACAAAAAGAGATGGCAGTCATTCTTTCATGCTGAAACTTGCACCTTTTGCTTTGAAGGTGACTTCACAGATGGGCGACTGAACAGTGATAACCTGTTCTGGAGAAATGCATCTCTGATAGGCTTTGTAGACTGAATAAGCCTTTCCTCAACACATTTGTTGTACTGTTCCTCACCAAGGGCTTCAGTCTTCTTCATTGTTTCTGCCACAGATATGTCAATGATATCCCTAGTGTCAAGGACCATGAGATCTTGGCTTTCTTCCAGAAATGGATTTCCCATCTCTTCAAACACAGAGGTTAATGATCCGAAATCTTTCAGGAATACAGCTTGTACACCGCAATGCTGTTCATGATGGGGACGTTCAATGTCACAACTGTGTGACACCACTGTGCAGTCCTCAAATTTTGTGACCTATTTTGCAACTTCTGGACCAGTTACTATCCAACGTCTCAGCGCCCCAGGATTGTCTATCAGTCCAACCGCCCCTACTGTTCCTTTCACTGTTGTATTATTCTGTTCGTGACACTGGTCAATTACCATTGCTGAGAACTTGTTGCTTGTTTTGTGCATGACAAACTTTCCTGCATGGAATTCTATCAGGAACTCTGGATGCTTCCCAGAAAGTATCATCATGTCACGAATATGTACTGGTAGCCATCTGGAGTAGTGTGTATGATCCAGTGCAAACATCCATGGTGCAATCTTTGTTAGCGACTCCACATAGAGTTGAAAGTCACCTTTGTGAAGAGATCTGACGTACAGTAGCAAGACGATATTGAGTGACAGCGTTTTCAGCCAGTAATCGAACAGGGTACTCTGCTATGCTCGCATTGCACATCATGCTTCCAAGGACCCAGCATCTGTCTCTACTGTAATTGCTGAAAATGTGTATTCAGCATATGCTCGGTGCAGTAGTGTGTGGATGCTTGCAGCTGTGACTTGGTGTGCATGCCAGGTCTTTATCACATGGCTGACTCTAATGAAAGAATCTGCTGTACTCAAGGGTAACCATTTCCCCAGGTGCGAGCTTAGAGAGCAATGCAGTGTCTTCTAGTTCCATTGCACATCTTCAAGCCCTTGAATCAATGTTATGGTACAGGAATACTGCAGCTACCAGTCTCCGCTCTAACCGAGGAATTTAAGTGCTCCAAGGTCAGACTGGAAATGACATTAGTAGAGTCACGCGACAAATGCGTAAGGGAGGCATCACCTGTGTTGAAAACTGGAAGAAAGTGGGCGGCAAAGAAAGCTGTGGAAGATGCAAAGGCTGCCCTTCGAATTGGTGATATCATGGGGCAAGTTCAACATGGAAGAGGGGGTCTCGGTCTCAGTTCAGCACCTCCTACATGGCACAAGGCAGCCCCAGCTGAAAGGAGGAAGCTGGTAGTCAACGAGGTGCAAAAGCAGGAGGAGAGGATAAGGTGTATAAAGGCCATTTCCCAGGCCAAGCAGGCAGAATGGATGAGATGGGAGAGTGTGGAACAACGCAAGATTGGCTGGCAAGACCTATGGTCAATGGAACAGAGCAGGATCAGTTTCCTCATCAGGTCAACATATGATGTTCTCCCATCACCACAGAACCTAAACCTCTGGGTAGGAGAGGATCCCTCATGTCCTTTGTGTTCATCACCTGCAACATTAAGGCACATTTTGACATGATGTAAGGTGGCTCTTAGCCAAGGTCGGTTTACTTGGCGCCATGACCAGGTGCTGCGCTGTTTGGCCTTAGCAATGGAAGACAAGCGTAACCTGACCAATAAGTTGCCGCCCAGGAGAGCAACCACCAAGAAAAGTTGTTAAAACCAATCCTCGCCCAGGACAACTGGAAGCTGCTAGACTGGAAAATGCTGGCAGATGTTGGTCAACGGCTTGTTTTTCTACTTGAGATTGCCACCACTAACCTTCGACCAGATATTGTCTTGTGGTCTGGATCAGCATGCCTTGTTCACCTGGTAGAGTTAACAGTGCCATGGGAGGATGCTGTAGATGAGGCGTACGAGAGGAAGAAACTGCGATATGCTCAACTAGCCACTGAAGCGGAACAGCGAGGATGGAGAGTCCGGGTTTACCCAGTGGAAGTGGGTTGTCGAGGATTTGTGGCACACTCTACAACCCGGTTTCTCAGAGACCCGTCGGATTCAGTGGCCAAGAGTTGCGTCGCACAGTGAAGAACTTATTTCAAGCAGCAGAGAGGAGCAGCAACTGGCTGTGGTTGAGACGGAAAGATTCTGGCTGGGGATCTCAAGCACAATAGAAAGAAAGAAACGCTGATGTACAGGTAAGTAAGCTGGGCTGAGTTGAGTGGGGGACGGAGAAGGGTGATGCTGGGACGCCAGAATCACCGTCGAGCCCTCTTGAGGTGTCGTGGGCTAGACGATGAAACACTGAGGATGGAAGGTGCCCACTTGAAGACCCCAGAGATGTATTCCCTACTTAGCTCAATCCAGATGGTTGTCATGCTGATGCGCTGGGGAGGCCGCACTATGGTTGATCCCTGGAGCCAGCATCGCAGCCGTTGTGTATCTACATCATTATATGGAAGGAAATGCAAATGGATGGAGACACATATGGATCACATTAGTTTACTGTAAAGCTACATCTTAGCTGGTGCTTATCTTGGTGAGAGCCGAGTTCAAATCAGCATGAAGTTTTAACATCTACTCTCGTGTAATGGAAATCATGGTGAAACTTTGGTGGAGGCCTGCAGAGCCAGCTACTACTAGGAGAAAAGATTAGCATTCCTCTTGACAAGGATGGAAGAGGTCCTAGTTGTCTTCAACACACATACGGTTAAGGCTTTTCCACTTACTTCGTGGCATCTCGAACCAACTGCTGACACAGGAAAATAGGACTTAAGCAGCACAGAGATCCCCTAGTTTTGAATAGTTGATTAAATCATGTCACAAGGAAGAGTCATATTAACAATAACATAAACTTCACAATGCAACATTTTTATGCTGCTTTAACTTACGAGTCAGAAATATAGCCTTTCAAACCAAAAAACAAAGGTAAACTTTTAGTTAACCATTTCTTTCATGTTGTTAAAATCTACCTACCCAAGCGGGACGACTGCCACAAAAACTTTCCCATAGCATGGGATAGCATTCCACCAGTCGCTTTGCCATTGAAGTAATCTCACGTTTGGAGGGATACCTGTCGTCTTCTGCTGTTGCCCTCAATATTGAAACTATATTGGTTATAGTGTTTCTCACTAATCTGCAGCGAAGTTCTTTGGACAGTGTACAATTCTCTTCTTTCCCAATACGCTTCATTTCAAAGAATTCTTTCCTACATCGCTCCAACTCACTGTCTGTATAAATTACATATCCTCGGCTAGGTAGTTTCATAATTTTGTGTGGAGCGGTCTCCTTGTTTTATTGAGCTGTTTCAATTGTGAGGCGCTCATCAAGACCTGAAGGCAGGCTGACTTCTGAGGCTGACTTCTGAATAAACACATTGCTTTCCAATAAATTAATTGACAAAATTCGCACATCATAAATATAAACCCCTGCGTGTGTATGTAAATTTAGACAGCCCAATCAAAATGTGGACATTTTTCTTAAAAAAGGAAGTACAGCTTGGAAAGTGCCCACCCTTAATTTAATTAAACAATTAGAATGGTAGTGCAGTGTATCATCACTATTGTTTAGAGCTGCTGGCAATTCCCCCTATTTGATTATTTCACATTTTGAAATGAAATGTGCAAGTGCATTGTGCACCATGTTGTTTCTATTGTACATTGTCATATCGTACAAAACACATGTAGGAATTTAGGTTGAAGATTCCTTTTATAAATGAAAGCATATTCTTAGTGTGACCGTAAAAATGCATAACACACCATCAATACAACAGGGGAACCCATTTTCAATATGCACTAATAATAATAAAAAAAAGTAACTGGCATGTAAATGCCTTCACATTTCAGATTCCATAAATTTCTTCTCATAAAATTTTGAGGCCCTGGAAAACGATCCCTGATGTCATCTCGTGAAAGGCTTAGTAAGACTGTTTTTCCGATGTTGGCTTCTGTTAGGGGGGAAGAAATTAAGATCTCACGCTTCTGTTCTGGGCTATGCAAGCTGTTCTTGCTAGCTAGCTAAAGCAAAAGTGACTATAGCAAGCTATAATTCTAACCTACAGAAGCAAAAGCTACTTCATTCAATGTTTTCAAAGCATCCATGAGCTTAGCTTTGATCTTTAGGGTAAAATAAATCTAAAAAAGGATACAAGTGAAATGGCATTTCATTGTAGATGGATCTGGTGTGACGTATGTGAGTGCAGACTGGGTGCAAAACAAACGTGACTGAATTGACATTAGCACAACTTTAGCAGAACTCTACAGTGTTCATTTATATACAAAAAAAGTATATTTTACATTTAGTTGTATACAAAACAATTATTTAGTGGTTTATTTTGCTCAGGAACTGACTCAACTTTTTTTTTCATCATGTCATTCCATACGTACTGCCATCTCGACTTTAAACATCACTGCTGCTACATTTCAAATAGTAAATGATATTACTTTGGTTTATTGTTTACATTACTGACTTTGCCAACTCGATTTACCAATATTCCATTTCTTATTATTGCATTGTACCTATCAGAGTTTTAAATTAAAGTTAGCCTAAAAAATACATAAAATAAATTAAATGTAAGTTATGTAAATGTATTTGCTTACCCAGGCAAGTACAATTTGAAATCAGAATACCTTGATTTTGTGGACGTAAACCCGGCAGTTGTATTTCATATTCTGTAGCTGCCTTTGCCTGTGAAGAACGTCCTCGGACACTTTCTTGCAGACGGAAATCAAAATTGTGTATGAATAAAATCCATATATGATATATATTATATATATATATATATATATATATATATATATATATATATATATATATATATATATATATATATATATATACATACATTACACACACACACACACACACACACACACACACAGTATGTGTGAAAGAACAGGTGTCTGCACTCACAAACTAATGAAGTAAACAAAAACCATATCCATTTGTAAGGTGGCAGGGGGAGGGTCAGATTCCTCCCAGCCTAAAAACATGTGCAAATGCACGTTTTGTTTAATTTAGTTCTACTGTTTAATTTAATTATTAGTTGTTTTATTGGTAATTATCCCCTGCACCTGGAGGTAATTGTAAATTAGAAACAGGTGCAGGGTATTTAAAGAGCGCAGCCAGGTTGTTCTGGGCTGTGGCTGCAGAGTGAAGAGGTTGATTGTTATGGTGTGCAAATATAGAGGTAAAAACCTACGTTTGGCTTAAAGCTTTCTGTTAAAAGTTTGTTATGTTTTGTTTGGCAGGCAGCTGCTCGTTAGTCAGGGACCTGCAAGTGTTTAGGGAGTGCTCAATGAGAGCTAGGTTTTTGTTTAATTTATTTGTGTTTTATCAATGGGGCATGAACCCAAACTACAGCCAGCCTGTTCACACATTTCTAAGTTAGTATTTATTTAGACAGAAAAGAGATTTAAAAAAAAATAAAAAAAATTAACATAACAATCCCCGAGTGATAGTGACTGAGTGAACCTCGATTGGCTTTGTGAACACTCCAATTGTAAAACACACCTACTTTTTTTTATAGCACACACGGCTCAAAACAACTTCTTGAACAAGAAGTAGCCTTTGCATTGGAAGACAAGCGTATCATGACCAATAAATTGATGTTAAATGAACACGTGAAGCGGGTGTGAATTGCATGAGCGGCTTCAATAAATGTGTTCAATTGTTTAACTGCGGCAGCAATTCTATCCAGAGAGCTTCATAACATGTATTAAAATCACATTGCTTGAAATGTTATATGCTAGACAATATGTATCAAAATGTACAATTCAATTCCTATAGAGAATTATGAATCCACCCGCATTCTTTCTCATTTAACCTTGGGGTTAAGTTTCTATTAATGTAATACTTATTTCTGCTTCACACAGTCCTGCCCCAATCAGACAAATAGAGCAAATCAGCAAGCTGTACAGGTTTGATTGATGGAAACAATCCTCACAAGAAGTAATTCCCTCTCCCATACAGCTGTGTGCTTTTAGTAATAGTTAACAAAACAGTTCCATTCCTTTAGCAACAGCTCACGCAATTTCCACTCACGTTACATGCTTAATAGAATCAATTAATTTGAGTTTAGAGAGGTGAGTTAAAAAACCTGACCTGGCTAGTGTCAGTAAATTCTGGAGCTTGTTGGCAAGCCTGATCACATTCACAAGCATTAACGTTTTGCACCAAATGCATGTGTCTATTTGTGTCATCAGTAATGTTTGCCAACTTTCAAAGGGGTCTATACATTCGCACATTCATTTAACATCGTGTTCCCGCCTTTGCCCATTGTTTTGTCCTTGTCTCTAGTTTCCCCTCCCCAACGCTTGCAAGCGTTAACAACAAGCATGCTGCTGTTACTGTTAGTATAAAATTAGCAACCAGCTAGCTAGCTAGTCTGCTAGATAAGTACAGAAAACAACAGCGGTTAGCCAGATTTTGATGACGGGAAATGGCGGGGATGCCATAACCAGTTAAACAATGTAGCTACGGTCTTAACAAGCTTTTGATAACTAGCTAGCTATGTACAATGACTATTTAAAACATTTACAGATAACAATTGTGACAGAAATACAATGAGTTCTGGTTGTAATCCTCCCTCCTGACCTGTGAAGGTGCTAAATAGCAAAAGGAGAAGTCTCTGGATGGGCTGGCTTGAGTCGGGTTTCCAGGGTCGGGAAGTCCATCAGCCAGGAAGGAAGCAAGACAATGTTGCAGGAATGTATTGACCTGGAATGTAATTGAGGTAGCAGCTGCATGTAAAAGACGCAGCTGCAATTGTTTACCAAGGGGTCATGTGGGATAGCATTAAAGGAGCCAGAAAAACACTAATCTTTTCCTTCGCTTGGTTTGAAATACAAGGAACAAGAAAGACCAGGAGGTTGTCCCTTGAAATAGAAAAGAGTTTGTGAGTGTTTTGTTTGTTTGTGTGTTTAGTAACTGCCTGTGTCTTTTTATAATCACGAGACAGCTAAGCACGAATCCGGAGCTGTTGCCTTGGGCCAGCGCTAAACTGGATCATCACTGCACTTTTCACTCACTGTCTTTAATAAATTATCACCCACCAGGAGCACTACAGCAGGCACCCAGACTGGTGACCATGTCTTGTATTATTGTGAGGTGGATAAATACCGTGTTATTGTTTTGGTTGTGCAGAACCATTTGTGTAAATACCCTCCATGCTTTACACAAAGGTATGTATTGCAGGAGGTTTATCGTTTTGGTCACCAGACCGGGAATTACAAAATAAAGTATTTCTAACTGGATTACAATTGCCTGCCTGTGATTTTTCCTGCACTGCATCACCCATCACCTGTTCACCATCAGCAGCCACTTTGCACACAATACATTCAAGTCACTAACCGTTCAATACTGACAGAGGTATAAACATCCTAGCTAGCTAGGTAGCTTGAAGCCATGATGAAAAACTTGCTAACGGTAGATCTAGCAAATAAATATAAACCTGTTTGATGTTTCAAAGGGTAGGCATATTATACTTAAATGTATTGTATCAAGCACCTTATAACGAAATATTTCTGCCTAGCTAGCTACGTTATTGGACTGAAATAAATGCTTATAGCTACTCCCCTTTTTTCATGTTTGGTTATCGCTAAGTCCAAGTACATACGGCGCTAGTGGATGACACCATTTCGGTGAAGGTGAAGGAACGCCAGAGTGAATTTCACAACCGCTGTATACTGAACTAGCAATTAGTTTTAAATATATGCAGTGTCATACCATTCTTATATAAATATGTAAGCTACAATTTTAAACACACAGTAGACACATACATAATGGATATCACCCTTTTTCACGATTGGATGTGCCCAGTGGTTGTATAGTGGGTTTGCCCACTGGATGCTGTTCTTTTTTGGATGTGGTGTGGTCGCAACTTCAACAAAATGATTTGGCGCTGTGTGATTTGTTTTTGTTGCTTTGACATTGAAAGCCCTTTTAACACTGCACACAGTCGTAGCCCAAACTTCAGAGTTATCTGTGGTATAGATGGCTGTCCAGAAGAATACAGAGTTTACTATTGGTTTTATTATCATATTAAATGGACTCACTCCTTGCACCTCACAAATCAATAGCAGGCATTGGTGCTCGACCCCACTCATGCAACACATGTTAGGTTTTCTACTACTGATCGAAGCAAGTCAGTCAGTGGTGGAAAAGCTGACGAAGACATTTCAGGCCAAACCCTCAGTCAAGTTCACATTGAAGATTATTTACAGAGGCCAGAAAAGACACCTAGAGTATCTAACTATAGAGTACCAGCCGAAGGAAATAAGTACATCGAGGACTTTGGATAGTCAAGATATTCAGCACACCAGGAAACTACACCTGCACTTCTTCAAGGCCAAACGTCCAGCCAAGTTCAAGCTACAGATCCTGGTCAAATGTTCAGTGATGATGATGATGATCATGAATACACTCAACATGCAGCTCCACTTCAGCGGAAATGTCACGAGGAAGTGTGCTTGGAGGACTTCACAATGCCGGTGGAGGACAGGTCGGTAGCTATGTTATCAGTAGCTATTGCTTATTATTAGCTATTTACATTATGATTTCTAGCTGGCATATGTTTAATATCCTCGTGCTTACTGCAGTGTGCATTCAGCCTATGCTTACTGCCAATATTAGTAAGTTAAACCAGACCATCCCTCAACGATAGCTAGCAAATAATGAATGAATTAATGGTGTTTCAGCTAGCTAATGTTAGCTAAGTATGAGTGCTAGCTCGCTATCGGTACTTATTGATATGTATTTTAACATATTTGATATAGTTATTATGAAACTCATTAGCTAGATAGCTAGCTAGTTAGTACTTTTGATTGTGCAAATGTGAATAATTAAAACACTAGCTGAAGCTTTATCAGGAGGAATGTGTAAATGAAGCCACAGATTTGAAGAAAAATGCAGTTGCATTTGTCCTGAAAACTCGAGAAAGATGTCATGTTTCACAGGTATAGCCACAGCATTTTCCAGTATTGTGTGTTCTTAACAGTGATTTAGTTGTACACATAGCTAGCTTTCGTCTTGTTAATTTTCTTCTATTAAATGTGTTGGTGTATTGACAAAAATGATGGTTACGGCTGAGCTACAGTAAGCAATGGTATCCTAGCCATTTAATTTGACACATAAATGCAAACAAGTACTTACCAGACATGGGGACGTGAGCTTTTGAATTGGTTTTAGTTTGAATGGCTGGTTGCACCAGCCCCTATTAGCACTAATCTTGGACTACCTAGTGTTTAGGTAGGTAAGGTAGTCCAAGATTAGTGCTGATCAGGGTCTGTGAAACCAGCCAAAGGAGTCTGATATTTCAGGTTTTGTCTAAAATTGTATTTAGTACTGTAACTAATTGTTAGTTCAGTTGGGTAATCAATTTAATAATTTAAAACTCAGCTGGAACAAAAACATCAGACACAGTGGGTCCCCAGGACCAGGTTTGTGAAGCACTGACATGTATGTGTGTGTGTGTGTGTGTGTGTGTGTGTGTGTGTGTGTGTGAGTGTGTGTGTGTGTTTGCACTGCGTAGTTTATTCTTTTTACTTGTTTTGATTGTTGCTTTTCCTAAACATTAAGTTTTCCTTTAGTTTGCATCTTTCAGGACGATAAACTTTAACAGCAATACTGAAAAGTGTCTTTTATTACACTATGTAACACAATTTTTGTTCCTGGGTAGTAAGTGTTATTTCCTAATTGCTTATGCCTCAAAAGTATAGAAAAAGGCCATTATTCCCCACAAACTTTGCTTTTGTGACCAGGACAGTGATATTTCAAAATATCACTATTTCCAATGGGAAAACGGGCAAATGTGTGTCTTTTCGTTCACATAAAGTCAGAAAAAAACAACATATGAATCCAAATTAACAAGTAATACAAAAATGACTACAAAAGATTTAGAAGTGAGTAGGACAGTGATATTTCAAAATATCACTATTTCCAATGGGAAAACGGGCAAATGTGTGTCTTTTCGTTCACATAAAGTCAGAAAAAAACAACATATGAATCCAAATTAACAAGTAATACAAAAATGACTACAAAAGATTTAGAAGTGAGTAGTTTTTCGAGATTTACGATTATATTGTAAATATAGTAAACATGTAAATAATTTGGTTTATGGAACTGAACTGAGCCAGATCAAATTGTTGAGTTAAGATGTAAAATTTTTTAACTCTTGAAATGGCTCTTTCAACATGCACCTGATGAGCTGCAATCTTCTGTGTATAGCCACATCGCTAGCATTCATCTGGCGTTGTGAGTGTGCACTTGGGGGGGAGGGGGGGGCTTTGACTGTCAAGGGCACTTGGTATGAATTCCAAATTAAGCTGCAGCTTTTTTAATGTAAAGAAAGCTGACTTGGGAGGGACATTTTCCTGATCAAAGGGACCAGAAACTTAAAAATATTTAAAAATGATGTTTAGGTAAAGCCTGTGTAGTATTTAAATGTGTTTTGTATCTTCTGAGTTTGTAACATATTCTATAGTTAGTGGCAATGAAGATTTTACATTTGCAACAAGTTGTCTGCTCAGTGCTGTATTTTCTTTAGCAGCAACAGCAAGCTGATCTTTCAGTTGTTTGGTTTCATCAACCAGGGCTAAAACATCCAATGGCTGAATATTGTGCCCTAAAAAAACCAAAAACATATCCATTAGACTTATGGCATTTCATTATTGTTGATATCTTAAGGCACCATGCATGCAGAATATCGAGGTACAAACAAGCAAGGAAACAACACAGTGTGGAGATATCAGCTTTCCAAAAGCGGCCCTTATACAACTGCCTGCTGATCTACAAAAGATGAGCAAAGAGTGGGAACACAACAAAATGCCATGGCACTGGAAGTAAACACCAGGGAAAATCTCCTCTGTGGTTTGAGGCTAGGAAAGACTAACTGTCTCTTAAAACCTTCAAAGAAATTCATTTCTAGCCCAGTAAATCAGAGTAGTTTTCTTTTGTGAGACAACCTTAATGGTACAACATGGGAAAAAATAGCAGTTTCTTACTAGCTTGCAAATAAAGTATGCCATGTATATAATGTAGGGTTAGTAGAAAATCCCAACTTTCCTTTTCTCTGTGCTACCCATGATGCTGACCTAAAGTGATATGCCACATAATCATTTTTAGTATTAGGTAACAATCATCTGCAATCTGCCTTGGAAAAGAAGCCAGGCATGACCCATTTACATGTAAGTCCTTGAAAATGATTCAATATGTCATTCAAATCACATAATTGATTCTACTACTTCAGGCCAAAACAGAGGGTGGGCCTTTTTTTGTTGGCTGTCATTACCAACTTCTGTTTCAATAATTTACCAAGTTTCTTCTGTAACTGTTTGTATGATTTATGTTGTGAGATTCTGTATGGAGCATGAAGGACAGATAGACAGAAACATAATTTTATTTTATCACGACAGATAAACAACCAAACTGCTTTTGTAAAATAGAGATAGGGTGTTACAAATCGTAGACAGTTCAATTGTTAGAGTGGATATTTTGAAAACAGCTTTGAAACATACTTTAAAGTGATAACTGTATAAAATTGTCAGGATGTTAATAATGAAAAGAACTTACAGGTACGTTATTTAAACAGTTGTAGGAGCACGTGGGGATGTGTAACACTATATAGTTCATAACCCTGCTACTTACACTTTAATGTATAATTGTATTGTGCTTGAAAATGTCTAAGCAGGTTCTAAGACATTTGGATGCTGACAAAACTGTTGAGTCATCCCTGTGTTACTTTTCCCTTTTTATAAACACTTTGCAACCCTTTGAATTCAGGGTTGCACTTTATATGTATGAAATTCACTTTGAAATTGTAACCTTGTCACTTTTGACCTACTGTATATGCCCTTCCTCAGCAGCTCTGCAACACACACGTTTGTAAGGCTGTTAAAAGTGAAAATAGAAATGCATCTCAACCTCTTTTTAATGTTTACACTTGGTAACACTCTGACTGCAAAAATGACAGCCCAATCGGTCAGCAAGTAGGTGCTGCATATTTTAATAAGCCATCTGCCTTTTTCATTTCACACATCATAGGAACCAACAATCTGATACCTCACAGACAGAATTCTAAAATTATCTAAAAACTGAGTAAAACAGAATCTATAAATTTAAAAAAAAAAAAAAAAACAAAAAAAACTCTGTGTTCCCTAAGACTAGGTGAAACACTTTGGGAGATGAAGGTTATCCTCACATTGGTTAAGAATTCAAACTTACACAGTATAAACATTTAAGTTATTCACCTTGTGTGGAGAAAGCAGGAGGACATTGCTTCAGAAGCAAACTGAAGGCTTGTTCACTTATTGTTTTTACATAGGAAATATTAACAGCCTAAAGACAATATGTAAAGGTTCAGAGACATTTCTAACATAAGTTAATATGTTGGTGTGGAAGGGGTGTGGGTAATTCACTGATTAGGAGACAGACAGGTGTACTTGAAAACACCACACAGGTGCCCAGTTTTATTTTTAGACAGTTCTTACTTTTTCCGGCAGAGGGCACTGTTGACCGTGGGCTGCCTATCAACGATGATAGACAGCACCACGGAAATACCACAGCTGGTACGTGAACAGGAAGGGCACTCGCAGGTGCTCAAAGAAATAATAATGAAAACAGAAGGCGAAAAGAACAAGGGAAAATAAAACAGTAATAAAACTACAAATAAAAGGTGCTGCACTCGGCAGCGTTATCCCGGTCGCCGCTACCCGCACGACCCGGATCACCGTCCTACTCTATCGGCTATCTAGCCTGCTCTTTCACAATACGCCGGGGTCTGCCCAAGGGTTCCCCGCTCTCTCTCTGTCTCGCTGTGGTTCTTTATTTTTCTCCCGGCTGATTCCCGGTCCCGAATCAAAGCGTCCGCACTCTTAGCGCGTCTAAGTGGGCAGACCTGAGGAAATAACAGAGCGTTATTTTATAGGACCGACAATCACCCAAGACCCGCCTCTCGGCCATTCAGAGAGGGGGAAAGTCCACACACACACTTTCCCACCTCCCCGTGTCACTGCCATGACTCACAGGCGGTTGTTGGGCGACTGCTGCCCTCTTCCTGCAGCCCGTGAACACGCCAGCAGAGTCAGCACAGATCTCGCCCTGCTACAGTTGTGTGTAGGGTATCTTACTGTATACGAGAGGGCATCTTGTGCAGTTCTGGCTGCTCAAACAGTGCAAAATGAAATTTCTTAAGCAATAAGGCTGTGGGAAAATATATTGGTGGTAGAAGATGTCAAGAGGAAGTAGTGGGCTCCTATACTTCCTTATTATGGGCCTGCCTACCAAAAGGCGATTGAATCAGCCAAGTCTGAAAATCTGCCTGCTGTAAAACCCGCTTCTGGGGATCCTGCCAAACAGCATCCCCAGCTGTCTCACCTCCTTCATTTGGGACAGAGAATCCTTCAGACCAGTGCCAAACAGGAGATCACCTTGAAAAGGCTTGTGTACCTACTGTGAGCGTAGATTTCTTCATTTGAAAGTGCCTTCTCGGAGCGACAACATTCTTCACAGCCCTGGTGTTGGTGTCGATGGTATCACATGCAGCCTGCAGTTTTATCTCTACTAGCTGCATGGCCACTTTTATATTCTCAGGGGTAGTTGTCTGCAGGGCAGTACACAGCTGCTTGTGTTGATATTTAGTGGCGTACACTTTAATATGTAGAGGCATTACTCCTCATCCTTTCCTGGTGCTCCTGTACTGGTGGTGAATACACAGTTAAGTGTGACTGGTGCTGTGTTTATAATCTGGGTTGGATGCTGACTTAACAGCAACAGCTCCCAGTTTGCTTAGCCATCTACTAATTACGAATAAACAGTTATTAGCAAATACAAAACACTCATGGTTACTTTGTTTCACCCATTCTTTACAGGTCTTTCCATAACCAAAACAAAGGAACAGATCACATCCCATAAAATACCCTTAGTCACGCTCCTTCTGATGGCTGGTTCAATCACGTCTCCTCCAATCCATGACTGACGCTTCACTTACCATACTAGAGCAATGACTTCTGATATTGTGACTCCGCCCCCTTCCTGGATGGCCGGCTTCAGACTGACCCTGGAATGAACTGCCGAACCATACAGTACGAGGCACACTGTTCCTGTTATACAGCACCCTCACAGGTCGGGATGGAGATTGTTGACTAGGATTCATTCACTCGCTGTCATAGATCCCACCGCTCAGAGTGGAGCCGAAGGAACACTTGGCTGAATCTATTTTCACCATTATACCACCCTCCTGGTAAAAGTAATCAGCATTTTGGTGATTTTTCCCTGCATGGTGTGTCATAAAATACATGAAGGGTTGCAGTGCCAAATACTACCTAGTTATCTGGGCATTGCTATCCTTCATTGTGCTTAATCTTCTGAATGGGGTGTGGTCAGTGACAAGCTTGAATCAATGTCCCAATAGGTAGTAGCATAAGGTCTGAGTTGCCCATTTAATGGCCAGACATTCCTTCTCTATGAAGGAGTAATTACACTCCCGAGGGATAATTTTTTTATTTATGTAAAGGATGGGGTGTTCTACTCCATCAACCTGCTGGGACAAGACTGACCCCAGACCAACATTCGAAGCATTGGTGTGGAGGATGAATTCCTTATCAAAATCTGGTGTGATAAGGGTAGTTGCTTGGCAGAGCTGTTAATGGTATTAAACATGCCCTGACATTCTCCTGTCCATTTAATTGAATTTGGTGCACTTTTCTAGGTGAGGTTTACTAGAGGGTTGACCACTGTTGCATACTCCGGGATAAATCGTCGGTAATAACCAACCAACTCTAAGAGAGACCTCACCTGGGACTTAGTTTTCAGGATTGCTGCATCTATCAAAGCCTCTCTCATAATAAATCTCAAATATTGTGTTTATATTTTGGCAAATGCACATTTACCTAGGTTGGCTGTCAGTCGGGCTACCCTTAGAGACTGAGGGACGGACGTAATCCTAATCAAATGCTCTCACCAGGTGGAACTGTAGATGATCACATCGTCAATATATGCTGCTGCATACTCACGATGTGGATGTAAGACCTGGTCCATTAGTCTGAAAGGTAGCGGGCACACCATGTAGCCCAAATGGCTTTGTTATGAAATGAAACAGATCATCAGTTTTAAAAAACATAGTTTTTTCATATAATCTGCGGGTTAAGGGGATCTGCCAGTATCCCTTTGTCAATTCCAAAGTCGAGATAAACTTTGCCATTCCCAGTTTGTCGAGAAGCTTGTCGATAAGAGGCATGGGGTAGGCATCGAACTTGGCAATAGTGTTTACCTTATGGAAATAAATGCAGATGCGGATGATGCCGTCCTTTTTGCTGACTATCACAATCGGACAGCACTACTCGCTCCTGGAAGGCTCAATCACCATAAGTTTAAGCATCACCTGCACCTCTTTGCTAACGCCATTGATCTCGAAGTAACTGTTCTCTCATTGGAATGCTCTGAGTACTAGGGGCCTCTATACAGGGTCCTCTACCTCGCCTGGCCCTGACCTCATATGACTCTTGCCATTTAGTATACAGTTTGGATTCTGATGTGGATTTTGGTTGTAATGCTGCTGTTACCGGTGCAGAGCCGATTTTAGATTGTCCTGGGCCAAACGACTGACCAAATCTAGGCAATCACGGAGTAGGAGCACATGCTCCTACTCCATTTTTGGATGAGCCTTTGTGCTCTTCCCACCCCTCTCTCAACAGATCGAGGATGCCAAGAGCTCGAAGAGGGAGAACCCTGTCGAACTCTGCAGCACTTCTCTCACTGCAAAAAAAGGAGGTAGGGGAGAAGCGTTGCCCAATGTTTCTGCTCTTGGTTCACAAACCATCTCAGCATCTGCTTCAATGTTTGATTAAAATGTTCTGAACCATCCGTCTGTGGATGATAAACAGATGTCGGGATAGGACGCATTTAATATGTTGACAAGAATCCAGAATAAAGAAATACATTTTGTGGAATACAGGTAGCACTGTTTCTGTGGGAATTTTAATGTGTTTATTTATTTTACACAAAACCAGTTTATTAAATACTATAAACATAAGCTTGGCTCCGATTGTCTAAAATATGTTAACTGCCAAGCATTTTCAACTCTGGCGTTAGAATCAAGCACTTACATACTGAAATAGTTATAACTGGTAAACAAAACAACTCTATCTGTATTGTCTAACCATATTGCCATTTCCTAATTTTAAAAGCTAGCTTTACATTATTTATATCCAGCCTGACTCTGTCTAATGAAGTGCAGGAGTAGTAACAAGACAACATCAGTAAGATTTTTATATTTAAAGGTAAATCACTCCATTACTGCTCAGACATTATTATTGCTGGAATATGTGGATTATTGCAAGCTTATTGCTAAATAGTCTTCAAACGGCTTGCAGAGGTCCTGATAAGCTGTGCACTTGGTGTTTATATGCATTAAAAAAATCCAAAATATGCACTAAATTTAATGTGTAAAAATACACACAGCAATTTAGCAGCACACCTTGTTTGCTTCCCCTACCGTCTCACTAAAACTTCCACTAAAAGTACATCTCTCAGAATACAATATCTTCAGTTACTAGGATATTGTACACAAGAAAAACCAACCCAACAAACATTATCCAATCTCTGGCTATCCCTGTTGTCTTTGCAGCCAATCACAGTAAGAATAAGTAAAATTCAAAAGCTATACCAGTTGAAGTGTAAACACCCCAGTCCAGGTAAAAATCCAACTGAAACCATCGTCAGAGGCAACCGCTAAAAAAGGTGCCTATAATATTAAGCAAACTGTTTTATAAGTTATTAATTAATGCATTTCCTTATTTTACTTATCTGTGTGGCTTTATATTGATGTTCACTGAATTTAATAATTTAACGTTAAAATATAAGTAATGTAAAAATTTGCAGTCAGTGTGATACCTCGAAATTAAAATGTGCTGTATTTACAGTATTTATCATGACTACTCATGACTTGAAGGTAATGTTGCACTATACTCCCTGAAAATACATTTTATTCAGTGTTAAAATTAGAGGATAAGTTACTCCCAGACCCAAAACCTTATCCAGAATGCTGGGCTTGCATATATTTTTCTATTTTTTTTTCCTCATCTGTCCAAGGACCTAAAACACAATTACAAATGAATTAACAATACTGATAGAACAATGTGCAGTGTTAAATATTTCATCTGGTCTTTTTGCAGGGGTCATTAACCACAATGCCTGTACATACATTGCCTCACCACCTAATTAGGTCTAATGTACCTGATTGGAATTGTCATTGCCTCAAATTAGAGATTCATGCTAATCATGTGATGTGACATGTGATCCATGTAGCACTATAAAGTTACTGTAGTTTGCTTTAGCATATTTGTGGATCAAAACCACTGAGCAATGTTGCAGTGTATCCTGATGGTGATGGCTACTGTCAAGATAACATTACCTTCACCATGCCAGAATTATGCACACATGGTTTGAGCAGTATGAGAAAGACTTCCACAATCCCTGGATTTCAAGCAGATTGAGCATGTTAGGGATGAAGTCCAACTCTCTGCACCAGTTGTGTTTGGTGTAAGTAATTTAATATATTAACATCCCTCAAGACTCCTTCCAGCACATGTCAAGTCTGTGATCAGAGCAAACAGTGGCTCAGATATTAGGTACAGGTTCTAATAGTAAAAGTGTCCAGTGTATACTGGGCACAAAGGTACATAAACAGCTTATACTATAGCATACTATATTATTAGATGCCCATGAACCTGTCTGACACAACTCATTGTCTCAGATTTCACTGTGTTTTGTCTTGATGTAGAGAAAAGTGTTCACATTAATAAATTCAATTTCAGTTAATATGTTTATTAATTCAGACATTTCAAACATGTTCAGCGTTTTGTTTGTTTTTTTGCACCCTCACAGTAATAATCCATGACTATTAAAATGATGGACAACTATTTAAAATGACTCCATAACTGCAAGTTTGCTCAAATATTTATTCTCTTAAAAAATGTAAATGTAGACTGTCAACTCAACAAACAGGGTTAGCTCCTAAAAATGAATATATTGTATCAAGGGTTATTTTAAATATTTATTAGTTTAGCATTTTTACTGTTGCATGGCTGGGCTGCAGCCCTCGAGCACAAGAGATTCACAATACTTACTGCCATGTCAACTCCTTCCAGTCCCTGCAATATAGATATCAGTGGGCAAACTCAATATCTGGTGTTACTTTTAAAAAATAATCTGTTACAGTGGTACAGTTATGTTAACAAAATTGTAACTTGTAACACCAACTTATTATTACTTTGAAAAAAACATGTAACTAGTTATAGTTACAAATAGTTACTTCTTATGCACATTTTACATTTAGAGCTGTTTTATTTTTGGTTTGGTCAGGCTGCAGGTAAAAATTTCAATGATGTGATGAAATGTGACTTATTTTCAAGGGAGATTGGTAGTGCTAGAGCAAATTCCTGCAGAATTATGTAGGTCAAAATGATCCATAACTTCAAAATGTTCAATCAGAGTTCTAATGTAAGACTCAAAAGGTAAAACTTGATTTAGTTTCATATAGTTTTAATTAGGCTTGCTACTATTTAATTTATTTAATTTATTTATTTTATTTTTTTTTACTACCTGCATAACACACTTTCAATCTGAGTGTCCCAGCTTCATTAGACACAAATGTTATTTCAAACGGCACTTTTGTTTGAAACAAATAAATTGGTACAGAACCATCTTTACAAAACTGAATCATTACTGTGTAGTGTAGCGTGTACGAGGGAAGGCGGTAGCGGGGCTGGTAGGTGATGGAATCACATACAAAGACATAAACCCGATATATGCTCCTTGCAAAGGAGCCGGCTCTTTTGTACACTGGTATTGGCGCTATGTTTTTAAGCCGGGCTTAAACTGCACGATTTTTGCTGATTGTCGACGACTAATTTCTTAATATCTGGGACAAATTGAGGTTGTCGGGGACAAAATGATTGGTAAGTGTGAAAGGGTCTACAATGCCCCATTAATAGCTTCTGTGATCTAGACGCTCTTACGATGTCCCGACAAATTTCTAACATAAAACTTTAGTCCTCAACAAAGCAATTTGTGAAGTGTGTGAGGGGCTATGGGCTGATTTCTTGACGAATGCTGCCAGTAGACAATACAGACAAGCTAGCAACAATGATGACAAAGATACCGCAGTCCAATCTACAGTGAGAAATCGTAGTTCAATCGATAAGTGTGAGTGGTGCTGCATCTCCAGATTGCAAAAATTGTGCAGTGTAAACACGGCTTTACAGATTGAATTACGCTTTCTCACTGTAGATCGGGGATTTCATGCTACACACACTACACAAGATATCTTGTTGCGGACTCCACCTATTTTCATTGCAGAATCGTATACATAATTCGGGAGAACCGTGGACTCAAACGACGAGACGATCACTGTTGTCTGTGCATTGTTTTGCACAGAAAAAAAGAAGAAAAGGCGGAGAAGATCCATTTGGACACGCAATTGGCTTAATAGACGTGGCCAGTACGGATTGATGTTGCAACTTGAGTCAAGGTACATCCAAAATAATAAAATTGAATAAAATTGAATTGTTCAAAAAGCACAACACTTACTCATAGTACAAAAAATCTATTAGATTAAAAGAATGGCGTGGGAGATTGGCCGTCAAGCGATCTTCATCTGAATACCAAATTCTAATAAATAATTTTAAACTAATAAATATTTTGTACTAGGAGTAAGTGTTGCGCTTTTGAATAGACTACAATACAACTTTAATAGTAGGCGACTACAAGTTTGTTATATGTTTAAATATGCAACAATGTAATCTACATTCTCTCTATTTCTCACACACACACACAGATGCCCCTCCTCATATTTTGAATAAATTAATAATACAAGCAGACAGTAAGGGTTTGAAAGGGATATCGAATTCGAGTGACTGTAGAAATTAATTGCCAGGAGCGCAAACACTACCACACACAGTATCTGATTTGGCGTTAACAAGTTATAACAATTATTTACTTACCAGGTACCTTCAATAAGCGATCATGATAAGAAATATCACTTATGTCAAAGAAGGACTCAACCTTTCATCATTTTGTCTTTGTTTATTGTGTTTTAATGAAGTTTAAAGTGAAAATAATTATGACATTATTGTACTTTAATTATTGTATAACATGTTTAACATGTTTCTAATGGTAATTTAGTAAGGAGAATGAAAATGAAATTTGCATCCTTCTATGATCAATATAACTAAAGTTATCAAAATTAAGCTTTATTCTATATTATCTCTCTCTGGGGAAGGGGGAGTTTCTTATGCTAATGACGTACATTGCTTGTGTAAAAGGAAGCGTCATTCAAACTCTAAGCCAATGAAAGGAGTGATTTCGGTCAAGGATAAACTTTGTGTTGACTATTTAATTCGAAAACATCTCACCATGAAGTGTTTTAATGGGGACCCATTCAAGCATCCTATGTGTCTTCGTCCTGAAGAAGACTTCTCACTTCTGCATCCTGCAACTCTATGTTTTTAAGAAGACCAGCTGCATCTCAACAACGAACACATCTCCAGTATAAGTATTACGATTCAAAGACTTTAAGAGTCAAGTAAAACACTCTTTGTTTATATAAGAAATATCTACATGCAACCAGAAGAAAAAAAAAAAAGTTTACTACAATGCATTACTTAATATTAAACAATATAAGCAATGCTACTTTGATTAACAATTGAAACATTATTTTAACTGAACTGATATTGTGTCTATTTGAAAACAACAGGGCGGAACTATTTATGCCTTGATTGAGTTTGTCCACAAGTTTAAAGTAGCTAATATTATAACTCAATATTAAATGCAATTGAACATGCTTCCAAAGTGAACTTGTTGAAATATAATGCTAGGGTATTCATGTTAAATATTATATCTTAGTAAATGTGTGACAAGTCTTTGTCACACATATTTATCAAGTGAATGAAGTATGTTGGCTGCCACAATACTATAGCATTGATGGAAGTTATTGATTTCTTTTGTCTATTCATCTTCTCTATCTGATCCAACACACAGTCCTATGTCCAGCAGAGAATGCGAATCCTAAAACCTCCAACCAGGTTGTAGTTCCATAATCGGGTAACGTAACATATATATGCATATATTAATAGCAAAACACAGAACTAGCTTGGTAGATTTGTGTTGTGGTAATGAGGTAAGACATGTTTGGAAAACTTGGTTGTATTTCTGGAAGGAGAATCCACTCACTAATCAACACATCATATCCAAGCGCCAGGCTTGCATTCGTATTGCACGCAGCGAGACCAAACAGGGAGACGGCCATCTTTAGAGCCTGGCAGAAGGGCTACCCTCAGCCATGATTCCCTAAGGTTTCCTCTTACCAGCAAGTAGGGTTTTTTCCTTACCTGAGTGCAGAGCGCTTTGTATTTAGTTTCTGCAGGGTGCATGGCAGGCCGGTAAGGCTGGGTTCTCCCTCAGTGCATTTCATGCACGGGGGGCAGGCCTGTGTTTCAGTTACTTGCTTTTCATTCATCACAAACTTAGGGGAAAAAAGCATGACTGCAAACATAAAAAGTTAAGGGGAGAATATATATGAAAATGTAATTTTGAAACCACTGCCTCTTTAAAAAAATAGTTTGGGAAAAAGGAAATCAATGTTTATTAAAGTCAGCAGGTACATCAGAAACTACAATTTAATTTAAATGAATATAGGATAGAATTGAGGCCTGTTGTTGAAAGCACAAAATGCACTTGAAAACAGCCCTCAACAATACAAACACTGTTGTATCCGAGTTCTGCAAGAGAAAATTAACAAAGTGAATTTCACAAGCCTAGTCAAATTCATCGTTTCTGAACAAATAGTTATTTTATTAAAATAATTAACATTCATTATTTTTATAATGCGGCTTTAATAGACCAAGTAAATGTTTTTTGAGTAATAAACTGTAATCATAAACACTAAATGCTCTATTGTAATGCCGTGGGGTATGTTTCCACAACATTACAGTGCATTTTTATAACAGTATTGCCTGATGTTATTGCAGTGTATATTATTGTTATGTGACAGTTAAAATAGTTTTACCACAGCATAAGAAACATCTTTCCAAACACCTTATTATTAAACCCAGGGAATAAGTACATTATTTGTATATATGGTCATATTGTTATATGCAGGAGCTGTGGTCGTTACTGCAAGTATGAAAAGTATGAATTATGGGTCACTAGTTGGCCTATAATTAGGGCTTAGCCTTATTCAGTTTTAGCCTTAAATTATACAACACCACCAATACAAATAAAAGGAAATTGGTGTATAGCCAATAAACTCCTGAAATGGTTACTAAATTTTTGTTGACTTCATCCCTTTCCCATTTAAAAACAAAAACCTACTACACAAAACAAAAAACAAACCACCTTTCCAAGTGCTGCTGACTTTTTCCTGACTTGCATCTACCATTGATTCATTCTGAATACTTTACACCTGCCCCAACTACTAAGTGGCACCATATTCATACATTTCTATCGGAGACTCCACTTGTGAAATTTAACAATTAGAAGGCTTACAATTAGAAACCTTGTTCTCGATAAAATAAACAGAATTGCAAATTGTGGCAAAATTTCAAAAAATACCTAGACACACAAAAAACTCAGTAGAATGTTCCTGTGACCATAAGGATTTAATTGTGGAAGACAGCAAAGGAAAGAAGGTACAACTTAAGTGTGAAAGTACTGTTGAGTTACTACTACATATTGTGACAGAAAAAAACACCCAAGCATTTTGGAAAGTAACCGAAAACAATAAATTCATACCGTATATAAAAGCAAAAGCCCTGAAAAAAACTATTTATAAAACACGAAAATAGCAAAAATATAAGTACAAAAAAATGAATTAATAAAAAAAAGAAGCCCTGCATATAATTCCCAGTGGTTTAACTTTACACCCAAGATTAGAGACCAAACTCTTTAATTTTAATAGCATATAATTCCTTATAAAATTTTACCACAGTATATTTTCCCCCATGCTTTTCCCCATGATTGTACTGTGTATTTAACACAGTTAATCACAGTTTGCCATGGTTTTTAATATGCTTTACCATACCTCTACAGGCTTCCCTATGCTTTACTGTGCTTTCACTATGCTTTATTACACTTTGTTATGCTTTTACAATTGTAAACTTTTATAAGGCCACATTAAAGCAGGGTGATTTTGGATTAAGTGTTTTTATGTAATGTTTCACTTTTGATTGCTCTATCCCGTTCTCAGCAATGATGCATTGATACATGTTGAAACCTCACAGGAAGACAAAGCAGCTCTGGGGGATTATATATTCTAACCTATTTTCAAGGTAACCACTCTGTTATTCTGTAACCGTCTATCAATACAGCGTGTCGGTGACATTTAATACAATCCTGGCATAGTGACATCAATCTGTGCTTCATGCCATTATGTTTGTTACCATAGCAACCCACTCTAGTTGATCTCAGCCTTACAATACAAAATTGCATTAGAAGTACCCACTCTTTCACTGTAGTCTTTTTTGATTTTTGCAGCAACTAAAGCTTTTCGGAAACCCAGATACGTGTATATGAAATAACAGGAACAGGCAAAAAGAAAAATAATTCTGTGTTTAAATCTCAGCGTGGGCACTATTTTAACATTGCATTCATTGAACGATTTGTGCCTTAGCCCTTACTTGGTTTAAGACTGTGTCCGAAGGCAGAAAATATATTGGAATTGTTTGAATTCCAATATATTGGACCCAGGTAGCCATTGTCCGGCTCTCTGCCTGCATTCAAGACATTGAGGCCTGGGTGTCTGCCAATTTTCTTCAACTAAACAGTAACAAATCTGAACTTTTTCTAGTAGGATCTAAAACTCAGCTTAAGAAGTGTAGAGTCCTAGAACCACAGCATTGCCAGTAATGGAGGCACAATGGAACTGGAACTAATGTGATGCCATGGCACTGAAATGGATTATCAATACATACATAATATTGTGATTGATATGACCAGTGGGGTACAACAGTCTATAATCATTGAAAAGTATCTGTTCTTATGCTATCATTGCCTCCATAGCATAGAACCATTCCATTGTCGCTGTAGCGTAGGGGTGTCCAGTCCTGGTCCTGGAGGGCCGGTGTCCCTCCTGGTTTTTGTTTTAACTGTACCCTAAATTAATTAATTGGACCAATTAAGCTTCTAATAAGCACTTAATTTGTCCAATTGGTCCACACTACCGCACCCAGACCCATCTCGCTAGAATTTGTATAGACCCAGAAGGTCTTAGAAAGATCTGGGTGTGATAAAACCGGAGGGGCTTGAAGAGCTTTCTTAAGTAACTCCAGGCTGGTCTGGCAGGCTGTTGTCCATTCCCACTTCACATCCTTCTTTTTGAGATCGTTGAGGGGAGCTGCAATGTTCTCAAAATGTAAAATGATTTTGTGATAACAACCTGCCAATCTAATGAAACGTTGTACCTCCTTAAGATTGGTAGGTACCGCATAGTCTTGTATGGCTTTTACCTTCTCCGGGTCAATGACTACACCTTCCTTAGACACGATATGCCCTAAAAACTTCAATGTGTTTTTAAAGAAGCGACACTTGACCATGTTCAAATTAAGACCTGTCTGATGAAGTTTCTCAAACACTAGCCCTAGGTCCCTCAAATGTTGTGACTCACTGGGAGAATAGAGAATGATATCATCTATGTAGAGAAAACAACAGCGTCTCTCCCAGCACATGTTCATGGAGACGTTGGAAGGTAGCGGCAGCAATCTTAAGTCCAAAGGGCATCACTTTGAACTGAAACAAGTCAAATGGAGTAGCAAAGGCTGTTTTCTTCGAGTCAGGATCAATGGCAAATTGCCAATATCCTGAGCGTAGATCTAATGAGCTAAACACAACTGCTCCATTCAGTTACTCTAAAATGTCATAGACTTGGGGCATCAAACTGGGTTTTGTTGTTCATCTGTCAGTTTTCCACATAGAACCAGTAGGATCCATCATGTTTCTCAATCAAAACCACAGGAGCAGACCAATCTGATGAAGATGGTTCAATCACGCCATCCTCTGTCATCTGATGAAGGTGTTCTTTAATCAATGCTTTTTTGGGGGGGGGGATACTCTGTAGGCCCTACACCGCACTGGCATCTCGTCTGTGGTATAGATGGTGTGAGTACAAACAGTAGTCATGCCTCGTTGAGAGGTGCACATGGCAGGCCATCTTTCCATGAGTTTGCCACAGATCCTGCCGCTGAATCCCATCATGTAAAACAGTCAGAGTATGCTTCTCTGTATCGTGGACAAGACTTGTGGGTGCAGTAGGCTTCTTAGAGACAGCCAAGTAAGGATGTATGTGGAGCACATCAGGCATATTTTGTACCTTCCATGATGATTCCCACTCTATCTTGGGCAAGAATGGATAATATGAATGTCTCTTTTGTCCTTTGACTCCATACTGTTTATTACGCAGGTCAATCACAGTAGCGGTTTTATGTAAAAAATCCAAAGTGTACAACCCATATCCAGTAATGCAGAAATGTGTGCGTTACTTACCCCAACTTTCACAACTTATTGGGTCAGTCCTGAGATCCGGGATGGATTTTCAGATATTTTGTATCACACTCACCTCTGCGGGTTTCCTTGAGGCTCCTTTGGTTCCTTTCTTTCCAGTGTTATCTGTGGAGGTTTTATTGTTTACCCAGGCCCAATACTGTTTCTGCTCGCTCCAGTCCCTTTCCATCATGGTGCCTAGAGTCAGATTAGTTACAGAACTCACTGTGTCACGGAGACCACTGGCCAGCTTTGGGTTGCTGTTATTCAGTATTCGTCGGACAATCTCCATTTCCGTTACATCTGGCTTCCACCAACTTTTAGCAGACCCCTTTAACACTGAAGACAATGTTGCCATAATTTCAATGTATCTTAATGTTCGAAAAACTACAAACTCTTCACACAAATCAATGTACCTCACTGCATGACCTCCAAGCTCAGGAAATTAATTTTTATTGGCAGTTATAGGTCCCTCTAGAAGTGACCTCTGGCACCTCCGTACTGCAATCAGCTGGATGGGACCTTGATGTATAATGGTGCGATGGTATTGTTGACACTCTGGGGGTACTGGCTCTTCTCTTTAGCATCTTAAAATATTCACTCTCTTAGTCCCCATAAGGGCCACCACTTCTATAACAAACTTACCTAATGTACAATAACCAAACACTTAGGCCATTATATACCTATTATATATATACATTAATGGTCTGATTCGCTGCTGAACTTAATTAAAACAGAAAAAGAGGAAAGGAGACACCAACAAAATACAGGTAGGCCAACAAATAATTCGGCTGCTCATTCCACGGCCCTCACAGCTGCAATACTATACCAGTGTATTTGTGTTTAAAAGTTTCAGTCCCGGTCTTGATGCCAAACCCACCCAAAAGTAACAAAACAGAACAGAAACAAAAACAGTCAAATAAAGTTCCCAAAAAATAACACAAAAATACAGCAACCCAAACAAGAGCGCTCTTCAACAAAAACCTGAATAGCCATTCAAAAAAATATTTGTAATCCAACCTCCAGCAAAAAAAATAGAAAAGGATAGATCTCATTCGGTCGTGATGAATCCTTGTGCAGGTCCTCCAGTTCATACCCCCATGTGAATGGCCACTTGCCTGTTTGCTGTTGATCTGTCGTCACGTAAAAGCAACAATAAATTATCAAAGTAAATATATAAATCAAACTGACTGATTGATAATGGACACAACATGTGGATATTGAGCAACACAACTACTCTCTCTCTTACCCTCTCTCCCTCTCCAGCTGCCTTTAAAAACCTTTTATACAGTGCCGTGAAAAAGTATTTGCCACCCTGTCTGATTTTCTACAATTTTGCACATTTTTCACATTGAATTTGGTCTGATCTTTTTGTAGGTTGTCGTAGTATATAGAGGGAGTCTGAGAGGAAAAAAAAAACTAAGTTTGGTGCTTCTTTCATTTGTTTGGTGTGCAAGGTAATCAAACATGCAATCTTCAGGTGTGAAAAAGTTATTGCCCCCCTAGTTAACTCAACCCAATTAAAGGGATAATTAAGGTCAGCTGTCTGAATTCTTTGGTTAACAATCAGGCCTGATTTGGACCAGCCCTGCCCAATATAAATCTGATTATCTTTGGCCCTTACCATCAGAGTGAAGTTGTCAGCACACAGGTTCTAGAGGCACATCATGCCACGATCAAAAGAAATTCCTGAAAACCTCCGGAAAAAAAGTTGTTGATGCCTATCAGTCTAGAAAGGATTACAAAGTCATTTCTAAGGCTCTGGGGCTCCGCCAAACCACATTCAGAGTCATATTGTTCAAATGGAGAAAGTTTGGAATCTTCCTAGGAGTGGCCGTCCTGCCAAAATCTCTCCAAGATCAAGGCGTAAAATCATCCAGGAAGTCACAAAGAACAACATCTAGGGATCTTCAGGCCTTTCTCACCTTGGCTAAGGTCAGTGTTCATGACTCCACCATCAGAAAGACACTGGGCAAAAATGTGTTTCATGGCAAGGTAGTAAGGCGGAAATCACTGCTACTAAGAACATGAATGCTTGTCTCAAGTTTATCAAAAAGCACTTGGATGATCTTCAAGAGTCCTGGAACAATATTCTATGGACAGATGGGTAAAAAGTGGAACTTTTTGGCCAACTTGGGGCCCGTTATGTCTGATGGAATCCAGACACTGCATTCCACAGTAAAAACCTCATACCAAAGGTCAATCATGGTGATGGTAGTGTTATGATTTGGGGATGATTTGCTGCATTAAGACCTGGACGACTTGTCATCATGGAGTGGGCCAAAATTCCTCCACGGCGCTGTCAGAGACTGATCAATAACTACAGGAAGCGTTTGCTTGCAGTTATTGCTGCTAAAGGTGGCGTAACCAGTTATTCAGTCTAAGGGGGCAATTATTTTTTCACACAGAGGCATTGGGTGTTGCATAACTTTAATAAATAAATGAAATAAGTATCAAAGTATTGTGTTATTTGTTAACTCAGGGTCCCTTTTATCTAATATTAGATTTTGGTTGAAGAAATAACATTCAGTGTCAAAAATATGCAAAAATGCAGAAAATCAGACAGGCGGCAAATACTTTCACGGGACTGTACAAATACAATAGTTATAAAAAGGTTACATTTACACAAGTAGATGTCCTCTGAATGCCAAGAAATACTTAAAGCATAATATTCCCTTATAATTACTCCTGGACAGAAATATGGACACATTTTGAAAGGTAATTGCATCCCTAAATTCTCCAGATATAAAACTGGTCAATTATTCGATCTGAATACTATTACAAAAAAGAGTCGGTTGTAGGAACGCACTGCCAGCTCCAAACCAGGATGTAAAACAATGATTCTAGTCATGATTTGAACATAGTTTATTTTTATTTGGACTTGTCAGCAACAGTAAAGTAAATCATTGAGTATCTCTAGAAACAGAATGTAACTTTCTGGAAACTTTGTGATATTGCAATGACCCTTCCAATATTGGAATTCCATTCTTCTTATGTTGCTGTGCAAACATATGGCTCAATCCAATTGACTTATAGCTAGGAAAAAGGCTTTTTCAAAAATTGACAAATTAGTTCTTACAATCAAAATAAAAGTTTCTCCAAATCCTTTGTAATGATGGCATTTAAAGTTTTCCAAAATGCTTTTTTTTTTTTTTTTTTTTCACTAGTTAAAAGTGACTTGACTTGGGGCCACAGTCACTGTACCATCAGATGCAAAAAAATATATATATTTTTTGTTTGTTTTGAAAATAATAAATCTTTACTTTATCTTTACTTTCATATTGGACCACCATCACAAAGCACTTTACGAGATGCAGTAACAATAAGAAAATCCATAATACTTTCAATAGAGAGAAATTCAAAATACACGATAGAGTAAAAAAAAAAGCATAATACATTAAATACAGTGGAAAGTACATAATGCATGGAATAGTAGCATAATACAGCGACTAATAGCAGATACTTTAAAGCCAATTGCTGATTTTGCTAGTTTTTTCACTCTTGTTTAGATGTTACCCAGACCATAATAAGAAATACAACTGTATAATGTATCTTTAGGTCAAGGTTTACCCATCTAAGATGAGGTAACTGGGGACAGATCAATAAATAACCTTTTTGTTATCAAATTTACTGAAGTGAAAGTAAGTCATTTGGAATAAAGATGCTTCTTTACTGTAAAACTGACATATTTTAGAGGATGTGATCTATGTTGTCCATATATATATATATATATATATATATATATATATATATATATATATATATATATATATATATATATATATATATATAGCAAAATGTGTGTTCACAATGACTAAATTTTCACATTATTTTTGTTGCAATAGTATGGATCATATTAACAAAGGCATAATTGGTCTTTGAAGTGAAATAATGTTTCAACAGTTATAATGCTGTACATTTTAAATGAAACAGTCACAAAGCATATTTAAGTATATTCAATTTACCCTGCATTTGAAGTGCATATAATGCTGGTATACCAAACCATATAGTAGAAATCTGTGTGGTTAGATTACACATCACAACACTTGTCTACTTATACATAGTTTGATTCAATTAATCAGGATTTTAAAGGATTTTTTGACATGGTATTTTTTCATGGGCTACAATTGAGCAAACAGCTGTGTTTATATTATAATGACTAGGCAGAGGGGTTTTGAAAATGAAGGGTCGTTTCTCATATATAATTACATTGGAAACATTTTACCAAAATTCCAATAGCATCAGCAAATATGCCTTTGTCTCTCTGACTCAGAACTCATTGCTGTCAGTCTTTGTTTCACTTTCCCTGTTAAGAAGCCTTCCTGTCTCTCAGTTGCAGCAACAAGCATGCTAGTTGCCATGGAAACACCCTTTAAATGTTGCCTGATTGGTTTAAAGAAATTAAAGAGACAATGTCCCGACAATCATTTTTTATTTCACACTTAAAAACAATCTCTTGGTGTCTGTTTACTATTGGTCCAGTCTTTAATAGTGCACTCCAGCAAAAAGCATATAGTCTGTTCACAAACTGTAGAGATCCAGGTAGGTCTCTTCTTGAAAATTGTTTGCTACTACATCAATGTGTCACCAAGCTTATCATTCAGGAAAGAAAACTGACATCCACCACTTATTGTCCTTGCAAGTGAAAACACAATGGCAGTGGCGTAGCGATCAGCAAGGTACACTTTTGAAAGAAAAAAAGTACAAAGATCTTTTTTTTTTTTTTTTAAATAATTTCCACTTTCATTTAAGAGCGGTATAATCGATAGGCTTTCATATTATTATTATTTTTATTTGCCATTTCTCATAACATTATTCTGATCTAAAGCTGTATAGAAATTTGACAGTCATGTTCGCTTCTCATTGGTCAGTTTCCCTAGTAAAGCTGCGTGTAGCTCCAGAATTGGATCAAAGATTACAGATCCAGATCCGCTTAGTACAGCATCTGTTTATGATCTGACTCCAGTGAATTCGGATCCGATCCCATTTTTTGTTCTCAATAGTACAGCTGGCCCCTGAAGTGTAGATGTAGAGGCAGGGGTCCAGGGTTACCCCGAGGTTCTTGGCTGAGGAGGAGGGAGAGAGTGTAGCAGATTCCAGAGGAATTGAGATAGAGAGATCAGAGGAGGGGAAGATGAGGAGGGGAAGAAAAGGAGGTCAGATTTAGAGAGGTTGAGTTTGAGGTGTTGCGAGGAGATAACAGACAGACAGGTAGAGATACGGGAGGGGATGCTGGAGTCAGAGGGGGGAAGGAGAGGAAGATCCGAGCTTCATCAGCATAGAAATAGCATATGAAACCATAGGACCCAGAGAGCGGGAGTAGAGAGAGAACAGGAGAGGAGCCAAGACTGGAGAGACAGGCAGCACGGGTGGAGATTAGCGAGTTAGTGATAGACAGTAGAGCAGTTGCAGTGGAGTGAGCAGAGTGGAAACCAGATTGGAGAGAGTTGAGCAGAGAGTGGTTAGACAGGTGGTGTAATGCCTGCTCGAGGGTTTTAGAGAGGAAGGGTAAAGAGGGAAGACATTAGTTCTGGAGGGTGGTGGGGTCGTTTTTTGAGGAGGTGGGGTGATAGAGGCTTGTTTGAAGGCAAAGGTGAGTGGCGAGTGGGTCCAGGGCACACATGGTGGGTTTGTGAGGGGGAAAGAAGGAGGATAAGCAGTGTGAGTTAGTAGGGGAGACAGAGGGTGTTGGGGTTGGAGCGGGAGGCAGTGGGGGAAGAAGAGGTGTGAAAGTTTGCGGATAACAGAGATTTTAGAGGAGAAGAAAGAGGTAAAGTTGTCAGAGGAGGGCTCCCGAGTGACGCATCCAGTAAAGGCTCTCCTTGTGGAGTGCAAGATGAGTGGAGACTTATCTATTTATGATCTTTCAGTTTTGCATTTTTAATATATAATTTTTTCTCAAAAATAACTTTTTTCCCCTTAACATTGTGGAGTATGGTGTGTAGATAAGTAGATAAAAATCCTCATTTAAATGTATGAAACTCTGAGGCACTGACACAACAAAATGTGAAAAAAGTTCAAGGGGCTGTAGACTTTCTGTGGGCACTGTGTGTGTGTCTATATATATATATATATATACACACATATATATATATATATATATATATATATATATATATATATATATATATATATATAGGTAGTGGACAAAAAAATTAAACTTAGGTAAAAGAGCGACACCAAGTATATTGAAAGCAAGATGTGGCTCATGCGTTAATTTAAGCAAATAATATCCCAGCATGCTTAGGGTCATGTATAAAAATGCTGGACAGGCCTGGTTGCCTATAATTATGACTAGCATGGCTGCAAGAGGAGACCTCAGTGACTTACTCCAGGATCGTGATATCCGTGCATTAATTCTAAGTGCAAGGCAAAACAGGTGAGCAACTGCAGAGCAATTGACTGCAAATTGCAACCTGGGCCGCGAGCAGTCAGTTTCATCAAAAACGGTCCACCGAGTACTCCATAGAGCACAATACCATAGTCGGGTTGCAGTGCACAAACCACTCATCACACCTGGCAATGCACGTTTGCGAGTCCAGTAGTGCAAAGAGCACAGGCAATGGACTACTGAACAGTCGAGAAATGTGATATGGTCAGAAGAATCATCCTTCATCGTGTTCTCGACAAATGGACGAGTGCATTGTGCGCCAACCTAAAGAACTCTACGGGGGGCGGGAATCTTCCAGCATGACAATGCCCCCATCCACAGGGCATGTGTGGTCGCACAATGGTTCGATGAGCAGACACTGATGTTATCCATATATCATGGCCTTCTCAGTCATTTCTGGGATATTTTGAAAAAGAACAAGTTTAATGACTTTCTCTTGGAAGAATGGTGCCGCATCCCTCCTGCAGAATTCCAGAGGCGGGAAGGTGGTACACAGAATGGCATACAGGCCGTACTGGCTGCACATGGTGGCCCAATGCCCTATTAAGTGACTTTATATTGGTGTTTCCATTATTTTGTCCACTACCTGCATATATATATATATATATATATATATATATATATATATATATATATATATATATATATATATATATATACACACACACACACACATACAGTGGCTTGCAAAAGTATTTAGACCCCTGACCAATTCTCTCATATTACTGAATTACAACTGGTATATTGAAATTTTGTTCTGTTTAATATTTTATTTTTAAAAACTGAAACTCAGAATCAGTTATTATAAGGTGAGATTGGTTTTATGTTGGGAAATTTTTTTAAGAAAAATAAAAAACTGAAATATCTTGCTTGTATAAGTATTCAACCCCTGTGCTGTGGAAGCTCCCAGTTTGCACCAATGAAAGAAATTGCCCTAACGAGGACACAATTACCTTACCATTGGCCTCCATCTGTGAACCATTAAAGTTGCTGTCACATTTTCTGGATAAAAACCCCACTGTTGAAGGATCATTGGTAAGGCTGTGAATCTGAAGGAAAATGAAGACCAAAGAGCATTCTACAGAAAATAGAGATAAAGTAATACAAATGCATACATTAGGGAAAGGGTATAAAATAATATCCAAGTGTTTGGATATCCCAGTGAGCACAGTTGGATCAATAATCAGGAAGTGGAGCTACATCACACCACCCAGGCACTGCCAAGAAAAGGCCGTCCCTCAAAACTCAGCACTCAAACAAGAAGGAGACTTGTGAGAGAAGCCACAGAGAGGCCAACAATCACTTTGAAGGAGCTACAGTTCAGTGGCTGGGAGTGGAGTAATGGTGCACCAGTCAACCATATCAAGAGCTCTGCATAACACTGGCCTGTATGGGAGGGTGGCAAGAAAGAAGCCGTTACACAAAAAGTACCATCTGAAAGCACGTCTGGAGTTTGCCAGAAAGCATGAGAGTGACCCAGCTGCGATGTGGGAAAAGGTTTTGTGGTCAAATGAGACCAAGATAGAGCTTTTTGGCCAAAACTCAAAGCGCTATGTGTGGCGCAAACCTAACACTGCCCATGCCTCAAGACACACCATCCCTACAGTGAAGTATGGTGGTGGTAGCATCATGCTGTGGGGATGCTTCTCATCAGCAGGGACTGGGCATCTTGTTACAATTGAAGGAAGAATGGATGGAGCAAAATACAGGAAAATACTGCAAGAGAATCTGCTTCAGTCTGCTAAAAAACTGAAGCTTGGGAGGAAATTCACCTTTCAGCAGGACAATGATCCCAAGCACAAGGCCAAAGCAACATTGGAGTGGCTCAAGAACAAAAAGGTGAATGTCCTACAGTGGCCCAGTCAAAGTCTTGATCTCAATCCCATTGAGAATCTGTGGCACTATTTGAAAATTGCGGTCCACAAGCGTCGTCCAACCAACCTGAACAACCTGGAGCAAATCTGCCAAGAAGAATGGGCCAAAATCACTCCGACACTGTGTGCAAAGCTGGTACATACTTACCCCAAAAGACTTAAAGCTGTTATTGCAGCGAAAGGTGGCTCTACCAAATATTAATGTGTGGGGGTTGAATACTTATGCAAGCAAGATATTTCAGTTTTTTATTTTTCTTAAAAATATTTCCCAACATAAAACCAATGTCACCTTACAATAATTGATTTTGAGTTTAAGTGTTTTAAAATAAAATATCAAACAGAACGAAATTTCAATGTACCATTTGTAATTCAGTAATATGAGAGAATTGGTCAGGGGTCTGAATACTTTTGCAAGCCACTGTGTGTGTGTGTGTGTGTGTGTGTGTGTGTGTGTGTGTGTGTGTGTGTGTGTGTGTGGTATATATATATATATATATATATATATATATATATATATATATATATATATATATATATATATATATATATATAAATAACTCTGTATGTTTTGGTTCGGATGTTTGTGGCATACCCAATTAAAAAAAAAAAAAGCTAATTACACCCGACTGTTTATCCTTTCTTTATACTATTTACAGCAAGATTGCTGCAGTGAGTATATCTCCGGTCCTTCTAGTGTTAATTTTAACACTAAAACAGAACCAAATTAAAATGCCGTCTTAGTCAATGTGCCTGATTCACGTACCAGTGGTAAAACTGTGGTTAAGACTGTAGGGGCATGATCTTCAAAATGTTTAAGCACCACGCAGAGGGGTATGCGCGTCGCAAATGGCCGTTGTGCCAAAATTGTGACAAGTTGCTATATTCAAAGTCCTTTTGTGAGTCTCAATCCATTCTGCGCTGTGCAGAAATAAAATGTATGCATTGCGCAATATGGGGGGAGTGGCCGACAATATGCGTAATCCTGGTATATTCGAAGGTATGCGCCAAGCACAAAACCAGGTTTGTGACGCGCAGAATAAGGATTGTAAAAGGACTGTGTTAACTCAGAGCACACTACCATTCCAGCACTGACTACAAACAGGCAACAATGGGAAACATGGGTAGCATGCAGCGTGTCCGTTGACGTGTGGATGTGAATGATGCAAGGCACACCCAGCATCAGCAACCCCGACATAGGCGAAGATATGCTGAAAGGGTATACTGGCCTCGGCACACATATGAGGAGCTCAGCAATGAGCAAGTCATGTCCAGGTATCGTCTTGACCGAGACATGCTGACTCATCTATGTCACATGACCTGCGCAGTCATGCCTTGTCTGAGCAATTGGTAGTGTCTGTCTGCATGTGTATCCTGGCTACCCAGTCAGCCGTGTCCCGCCACCTTGACAGGTTCATAACCGCGTTGCTGCGACGTGCTGAGCTAATGCTACAATAAAAATTTAAGGAGCGTATTGAGAATTAATTATTATTCTTACAAAAAAAAAAAAAAAAAAAAAAAAGTATTAATGAAAAAAATCCATTCCGGCAACACTCAAAACCTTACAAACTGGGCTTAATCATGATGTTAAAATGGGCAAGTAAAATGAATAAAACATTTCTGTGTATTGTGTATATAAAAATGCTTTTGATGTTTACTTTGCAGGTGAATGAACTCGTTACATTTACAAATCAGAGAGTGTGCTACCACAGTAGACTTTGTCACGGCACGACTTATATATATATATATATATATATATATATATATATATATATATATATATATATATATATATATATATACTATAATATATAAAAAATTCAGAAAAAAAAGACAGTATCCAAAGACTTTAAAATTTTATTTAAAAAACATACAGCTATGTCGGATCAGCTGGCCTTTAAAGAAACCTATATAGCATTTCCTTGTGTACAATACTGTCCGTATTCAATAAAACAGTGGCGTTATCAGTTCATTAATTTGAAAACTCAGCGTCTAGCTATGGAATGTTTGAATGGCCTGTATCTATATGTGCAGACATTTGCCAAGCTTTTTGAGATATTGTAGTAATAAAATAATGAGGAGTTTGGTGATAAATCGAGTGATCAGGAGATGATTTATCAGTATGCACAACTATGAAGAGATATGTGATAAATACAGCAAACAGGGCTGAAGATGCAGTACTGAGTGTCCTGTTGATATGCAGTGCCTTTTAAACCTGTTTTACTGTGAATAAAATGACTTTTAAACAGTGTGTGTAAAATAAACCACGTGTGAAAATAAATTGGAGCTGATGCAACTGACAGGCACTGAATAAATGGACCACAAAGGGTTAATATCTGTGCAATCTGAAAGGATGTTTTCTAATATAAAAATAACCACACATCAGGAATTTTAAAACAGAAACAAATTAAAGCACATAGGATATAACAAAAATACAAAATCTGAATTCCTGCCCAGTTTGGAAAAAAGGACCAGGAATGGTCGTCTACATTTATTGGCAGCCGTGACTTGCACCGTCCTCTAAAATAATTGTGTTTTCATACAATCTAGTTGGATGTTTTTTCAGTAAGGTGATGAACACCATGCTCGCTGTAATCTTCTTGAGGCATAAAAGTGATTGACTTCAAAGTTAAATTAGAAAAAAAATGTCTGTTATATTTTGCTATAATTATTTTGTCTGACACCTTTACACATTGATTGCTATATGGCCGTATTTACCATTTAACAATGAAGATATGTAAGATAAAGATTGGATTTGATTTTCAGACACAATGCCTACATGACATCAGCTGTCTTTTTTTGCATGGGCTAAGTAAAACAAATATAGAGTTCATGCATACTTGTATTTGTTGATTTTCTTTTTTCATAAAGACTTTCCTTATGCATCTATTTTTAAACACCAAGCTGATTGAAGGTAGGGGAGGAGCCCATGGTAACAATAGTGAAACATGCATATTTTAACAACTTCTGAAATACATTCAGATTTCAGGCAACAGAGTTCCGTGATTAAAAGTCATTATCTAATTATCTGCAAAACATCTAAACACAGCATGTACAGTGTGAAGAGGAACTATCTCTTGTAGGGTAAAAACACTGTCATTGAAACTCTGTTTGATTGGAGAAATACTAATTCTTATTCAATTCTATATTATTTTATCAGATTTATTTTGAAAAACATGCGACTAAATGTCAGTTCCTGCTGAGATACTATCAAGGCTCTAAAGCACAGCTCTCAACACATACTTTCATGTTCCACGAAGCCTTTAAATTGAGCTCATTTAAGATTTTCGCTTTGAAGCTTTTAATTTGATTCAACTCTTACAAGATTTCATCAAATCAATTGTCTACAAATAAAAACGAAGAACTAAAATGAGTTTGGTTTAAAGTGAAATCTGACATATATGATTTCTCTACACCTGAGAGGAAATTAGTATACTAAATTAATATTCTTGGAGAAACAAGAAATACTTTGATAGATTTTAAACTTTAGTTTTGCTTACCTTTGTCTGTGCATGTTCCCCTTTTCTCTGATGTATTGACCTCCTTTTGTTGATGTTTGAACATTAAAATAATTCTGTAACCCTTAGCATCGTGGCACCCCAGCCTCCTTGCAAAATCTAACAACTCTGAAGTAGGTGTAGTAAATACACTTGATGTAATTTCCTGGTTACCAAAAAAGTATCCTCTGTAAATCAGCCTGCCGAGCTCTGCAACAACACATTTAGTTTGACAACTAATAAGAGCATTAGATTAAATAAATCACTTTTGACGAACACTTTCTTGCATACCTTTTTTTTTAAACCACACACATTATAGTGTGTTGTGGTCTATATAATTGTTGCAGTTGTATGACAAGGAAAAAATAACAGTAATAGTGCAACTGCAAGGATGAATTCACTGACAAAGCTACACTGATCTGTATATATTCACAATGCTGATATCAAACTGCTGGAGAATTCACAAATGGTTCATCAATACACATTTTCATTCTACACTTGGCAAATACCTTCCCATCTTTGAGGTTAACAAATTCACCCAGCATTTCTGCATATGGAAAATAATGTAATACTTTATTTTCAATAATTAGCTACCTGTAGTAGACTACTGATAATAATTCATATTTTGATTTCGTTTCCAACTGCTGTCCTTAAGCTACTAGTCGCACGGACAAACTAGCTTCATATACACTGATAAAAAAAAAAAAAAAAAACATGGGCAAAATTGTAGAAGAGAAAGACTGATGCAACATTGCCACTATATTTCAACCAAAAGGTAACAGTTGCAGCTAGTTGTTGTTAAAATTGCCTTTCTCTATGACCCTTTCTCTTGACTAACTCGGCCACCAGATCTCTAGCCAAAAAGTGGCAGATGTGATTATGAGTCAGACAACGTTCTGCTTGCATACCTTCAAACTTTTGAAAATCTGGAGTTTTTTGGGGGGGAGAGAAGACTTTTTATACATAGATCAGTGGAATGCTACAGCATCTGACAATAAACATTATACTGTCTAAGAATTCTTACACATATAGTAATGAAGTAATATATATTCTAACCTTTTTACTGTGCCCTCTCAAGAGCCTGGTGTGGCACACTTGGTCATTTTTATCAAGGAATAACTTTTTAAAAATAATCTCCCAACAAAACAAAGGGGAAATCACCTCTCTCCACATAAGGACTATTGGTTAACTATCTTTGATCATTAATGCCTTTCCTGAATTCTCCACTGCAGAATGTCCAATGTCGGCCTAGTGCATAGATTAAGGTAGCTGATTCAATTGAACCGTGATGATTTAAAATTATTTTCCAGCTTGATCCTTTTAAATATAAAACAGCTATCTTCATGCAGATTTCCATTCCAAAGTTTTCAAAATGTGCATTTAAAATTAAATAATATGTAAATAAATAAAGGGTAACTAGTTTTTGCTTAAGAGATTTTTACAGGACGTCCGCTTCTCATTCACACTGTACAGAAGCTGCAATGCAATATAAGTTTTTGTGAGTATTTACACAACTCTAGCATCATGCGTGGAAAATTAACTTGAGGTAATAATATATTACATAATTGGTAATCTTAATTATTGGGAGTTTCTTAAGTCTCACCGGGAGATGGGAGATCAAGCATTTAAACATTAAGAAATCACTGTTTGAAGCAGTTACAGAGCTCGCTTGAAATCTTGAGGAATGTTAATCCATCTAGTCATGTTACATTCCATGCACTTGCTGCAAAAAGGTGGACTGATGACAAATATGTCATTACAAGTTAGTTTCAATTGGAGAGCCTTTCCCATCAGGGTCATAGTGCAATGTTGTTGAGAGACCTCGATTTAACGATGCTTAAGTAAACTACAGCGTCCGTTCAGCTTTGCAGAATAATCAAGGGACACAAGGTATACAAGGAGAATATGCCCCACATCAGGGTGATGTCGAAGCCAATTGGGTAGATCCTAACAAAGTTGTGAGGCAGTGAAATGAATGTCTGTATGTTAATCTGGGAAATGCTGCTGTTATATTTTTGGGGATTATGGTGGCATGTGATGCACGGTTAGAATAGAGCCTTGAGCTATAAGGCTTTGACCCAATTCCAATAGGAATTAAAACTCCCGCTTTTGAAGCTTGGGTCTATAGTACAAAGGCACCTCTAATGACATGAATGTAACAACATATCTTAAGTGTCTAGTGGTTTGTATGAACATTCAGTAGGAACCCCACAATACCAAGCTTTCTTTTTAAGTCATGTCTCTGCAAAAAAAGGTGTATTCTGTAATTGTATTTTTTATCCTTAATACTTAACCTTTCAAGTCGTTGGTGTTGATTTCATTGTATTTGGGTTGCAGAAGTAATACAAGCCCTTTCAATTACAGAACTGCCTTTTCAATGAAAGAATACCCAAACCTTAAATCACAGGGACATGGTTCTTGTCACTCTTGATGTGTTTTCTGTTTAATTTGCAGACAAAACGAATTTGTTGCTATCACTGATGCCTGCATTTCCTTATTTATTTGGGAGATTTAATACCATGTTCTCCAACATACTGTGCTAGATAAAGGCAGTACCTAATTTTGTTATGCCCTTTTTTCAAATGGCATTAACAGATAGGGAGATATAGGAATTCACTCTAGGATGTTATATTTAGAATCCTTCACCTCTACAGAGTTTTCCGTTGGAACCAAATCATCAACTGTTTTGCAAAGAGGTTAAAATATGGTAAAGCATAAGTAAACATTGTAAAGCATAGAGAGGTATGGTAAAGCATATTTTAAAATATGGCTAAATTACTGTACAGATTTATTGTGGTAAGCTTTTATATGGATGGTTACACCATCCTAATAATACTACCCACAGTCCCACAGTCGTTACCAAGTTTTTACTTCATTATTTCATTAAACCAGAAGAATCTTATGATCTGATTTGCCTAATCACAATATGGCCCTTTGACACTTATTTCCAGCTGCTTTTGTCTTAAATAAAAGGCAGCCTCAGCTTCTTACTTCCCATTAATCTTGAATAAAAAAGCATAGTTAGCTCAATACAAGCAAACTTCATTATCATCATATTGAAAAACAGCAACATCCTAGTGCCGCTGGAATGGTGCATCTGTGATACATGCTCCAAGGGTAATTTTATAGTAATTTTTTATCACTCAAACTCTACAGTGCAGCCACTGTGAGAGTTGACAGCCATTAGCAAGGTATCGACACCCACATCAGTCGTTTACAGACCCCCATACTGTTTAACATGCTGCTGGTCTGCCGGTTAGTGGACGAATAACAGCCTGCGGCACAATTGCAACATCAGAAAAGGTTCCCACTTCCAGAGCTTCTCTCTTATGTTACACCCCTAAGGGTTAAAGTGATCTTTCTTTCTGCGCTCGCTCACTGCTAGACTGCCTGCAGTCATTAAAAAGGGCAGAGTTTAAAAACATCAACATTCTTAAAGGGGCCACATCCTGCTACCGCAGAATCATTACAACGTTCGAGAGAGGTAGCCTCTAACACAAACCATTCAATTGTGTCCTGTGTTAGACTCCATGTACTTTTTATGCTCTGAGCACACTCTTAAACATGCAAAATGCTAAAGCGCCCACTGCTAAATCCTAAAGCATCCAATATGTCACTCTCTAAAGCTAAAATATAATTCTTATCCCTTAAACCAATGCTTCAATATAAGTGAGATATAAATTCAAGATTAAGCTTACCTCCCACTATAAGGAGGTTTTGTATAGAATATAAGGACAAGAGCTGTCTCCAAAGGCAGAGGCTTCTGAATTATAAGAAAACAGCAACCAGCTTTTACAGATCTTCAGACCAAACATGGACCAAACATCTTGCGCTACCCAGTTGAATGATACGTGACATTAAAAACATACTTGTTAGTGTTTTCTCAATAGACTGGTTTCTCTTTATGTATAAATGTAACCTTATAGCGTAGTTCGGGGGATGCCATAAACGGCACTCACCTGCTTTCCTCTCTCTTTCTCAGCCAGTTATCCCGAAACCACGCCATTCTGTACTTTCTGATCATATTCGGCTGGGGGAAGGGAAGCAGCCGGCACTTTCGGGCGGGGGATGACTCTGCAGCTGTCCCCCCCAGCTGCTCCCAATAATTGGCATTGTGGTCTCGCCGGTTTCTGGGTAGGGTTTGCGCAATGCCGGGGATCCCCTCTGGCTGAACCATCTGTCAATCTCTCTCTCTTCCCTATTTAAACTGTGCACTATTTCCTGCTCTTATCTTTCGTTTTGTGTTGGTCCTCCTCCTCCTCCTCTTCTTTTCTTCCTTCACCGCATTGTCCGCACAGGTCTCCCTCTGAGGGGGGAAGTGAGTCTCAATCCCCCAGCCGGGCCTGGCTTCGCCGCCCAGGTTCCTTGTAGGTCAAAGGGGACCCCCGGCCACACCTGTTCTTTCGCAGATTGTGCACTTTAGCCTCAGCGAGGCTCTAATGTATACTCCTTTCTCCTAACCATCTACTCTTTTCCTCCAGGTCCCGCGGGCATCCAGCGGGTGCCTGGCCCTCACTTCGGGGCTCACGCCTGACGGAGGTCGATTCTTCAGACGAGACCTGTCTAGATCTTTTTCTTTTCCAGGTCTGGGTACCTTTCTGTCCCCCCAGGGTAGCTGGGTGTCCCTACCACCAGGCAAGCTGCAGGGACGGGTCCTCCACCATCTATCCATGTTGTCCCCTACTCTCCACAACCACTCAAGCAGCTAGCGGACCTTCAAGCAGTAGGGGACCTGTCCTGTCTGTTTGACTTTGTCACTAGCACTCTGTCGCCCAAGTCCCACAAGCACTCCATTCCCCTTCCGCCTTTGCAGGTGTCAAACTTGGCTTTTCTCTAGTTTCCAGCAGTCCTTGACAATTTATAGATAAGAATTTGAGGGGCACACTTTCTAACCAGAGTTTACATTTAATTAAGAAACTGTACTGTAAGCACTTTCCTAAATTCATTGCATTAGATCATACTTTTGCTAGATTCAAGATACTATACCTCTACAGATAAGATGATCTTACATCCTAATTTCAAACAACTAAGCTGTCATTCATAACCTAATGAGGCAATGAGAATAAGACCATTAACTTTGCTTTCTTATACCATAATGTAGCTTCTACTAGTTAATATAAAAGATTATACACAATGAAGGAACCTTGAATTGGAAACCAGCCAAGATTAATTTCCCTTATCTGCTAGTCCAATATTGCCTCAGAAATATTAATTACTTAAGTACAGAAATGTCCTATATTACACAGCCCATCCTGTGCCAGCTAAGGATAGAGAAAAAAGAGACATCGCTTTGGAGATGAACATTCCAGGTGAGTTATTTATAGGTATGTAATTGCTTTGGGGAAATTGATTGTGGTTCCTCCCGCTTTCATAAAACTATAATCCATAAACACAGCTAAAACTAAAGCCTGTCAATAATGTCAAACACTCTGTACTGCAATCCTATGAAACGTGTGTTAAAACTGAAAATAAATGCTATCATGGCATTGCTGATGTATTAAAAAAAGAAAATAAAAAGTCACTACTGTGAATTATTGACATCCCTGCCTGATTCATATACTCTGTGTTGATTTGCTGTTTATATAGGTTAACGTAGACTCTATTCCTTACATCATAGTGTTCTGTACACTTTTTTATTATATATAAATACATCCTGGTTGAAATTAATTCTGATGTTAAATCAATTTTCCTCTTTCCATATCTTGCAGAGAGGATCCTATACCTGTACAATCATATACCTGAGTCAGTAACAGCAGCTACGAACTTGTATAAAATTTTTTTTTTAAAAAAGATCGTCTTTTTCTCTTGAAGTGTACGGAATACAGTGAGTATATATTGTAGCATTGCAAAATGTCTTATGCAATGACTGTCTTATCGAAATCTAGCATTTAAAATTGATTCAGGAAACGATATTCGCATTGCGAAATTCATTAATATGACTGTTGATTATTTTATTTGTATGTGCTTTGTTTTGCTGTTTCAGTCTTTATTAAACAAACAAACAAAAAAAAAATATCAAGATGTACCTGTCAGATCTTTTGCTGCATAATCATCAGTTGCTGTAAAACTGTGGTCTAGTAATATTATTGATTGTTTACACACAACATGTATATACAGATTAAAAGAACACCCACACACACACAAACATGCACGTACAAATACAAATACACAAATACTGCGATTATCTATCTATGTTCAAGTAGGCACGGTACTTAAGATGATAAAAACACAGGTTTCTTATTTTTAGAAGATTATCTAAATTCCCTTTTTAAGAAGTTCAAGTCAAATCCAAATTTATGTTCAAACTGTACAGTACGAATCTCTTCCTCTTTCTCCTTCTTCTCTTCTGTTCTGTTGTTGTCACACTTTCTATGTCTTCCCAAAACACAGTCATATTTTCTTTGTATTATGTAAGAGCAACAGTGAGAGGAGGAAGGGTATTTTAATGCTAAATGGAAAGGTACTTTAGAAAGATACAGTACTTTTTTTAGCCAGGAAAGGGAATTTATGTCAAAAAAAAAAAAAAAAAAGAAAAAAGCGGTGGTGTGTCCAGGCCTTAACTATAGTTTTTTAGGCAGTATGGACCATATTTTCAAAATATTTACTCTAGTCTTTAATTAACTTATTTTTTTAAATAAAAAAAAAATAAATCCATATAAATGATACAAAACTAAGAAGCAAAAAGTTTTAGAGTGCTTCAAAGGCCACGAATAGTTGCACTTAAACTGGTTCTAGTTTTGTAAAACCAGCAGGTTTTTCTCCTATCAAAAAAACCCCCAAAAACATAGGAGTTAATTAAAGACTGCATTAAACACTTTGAAAATATAACCCAATATCTCATATGGGAACACTGCACAAATAATAATTGACATATAATGAACCAAAGTTGCATCAGGAAGTCTAACAATATGACAATTAGACTGTTTATGGTGCTTTAGAAATATGTAATTTAATGTCCCCAAATACATTACTGCTGTCTTAGTAAACAAATAAAATAAAAAATAAAAAAAAACTTTTGGTTAGCTTATTTTGCACTTAAGATGTTTACAAATGGCAAGCCAATAACCACACATTGATGTTATTTAGTTAAAGTACAACATTTTAAATTCACTGCTCCAGAAAATACATGCCTTGTTTAATGTAGTAGTCTAATGCCAATGTGTCATAATATGATTTGATTCTGCATGCTTGTCTAGAGAAAGCATGGCCCCAAACTAGCTGAAATGTTTGTTAAAGGTTTAGAACTGTAACAATTTGACTCTATGCATTTCAAGACTGTTTGTAGAAGAGACTAGATATTTCACATTTGCCAAATCACTATTGTGGCTCTATCTGTACCTGTGAACAAGAGATTGCACCAAAAAATGTAAAGTATAGATTCAGTCAGGATCATATTTGATGAAATATGCAAAATATTTTGTCATATAGCTCCTAATTTATTATAGTTTCATTATATTTTTTCTCTAAATCTCCCACCCACTTACTGTATATGTCATGACATCATGTGTTGAATTAGCTGGAGATTAGATCACATCATTGCTTTCCCAAGTGGCACCCCTGGTAAAAGCATGACCGTGTGGTGTACAGAGTGACTTACAGTCAGGGGAGTGTAGGTTCACAGTGAGAAGTCGACAGTCTTTGCTAGGGATTTCAGGTTATGTCACATTGGCTCTGGATAGGGAGGCTAAACTGATGGGGACTGTTTGTCCTCATCATCCTTTAGTTAGCCCTTCTGGTCAAGGGGCTGGTGAGTCAGTTGGTTTGGTCATGGGATCAGAGGACACCCACTGACCTTCAGATCTCTTGAGCTGTAAAAAATGGCTTAGTTAAGGGAGACCAATTGGACATTCTAAATTAGGGAGAATATCTATATCTAAAATAATTGGCCAAAAATAAAGAGAAATATACTTTTCTGAATTGTTGTTTGGTTTTCCAATGGTTCTGTAATTACAGTTGGAAGGAGCATTTTAAGAACAGCAAAATTAAAATGTAATGTGCTTAATATTGTTTTTTTACTGGCATAGATAATGATCTAAGCAGAATCAACAAGCATTATAGACAACACACACACACACACACACACACACACACACACACACAATAGGATATTAAACAAGTAAGACATTAAATATTCAATCAAAATATAAAATGTAGACTGTTTCCCATTAACACACTGCATTACAGAAACAGAATACTAATCTGCAGTGATTTCCATGTATAAAAGCACAACACTGCATGTAAAGGAAACATAGGGCCTTGTTAAAAAAGTTTAAAAAACATTGTCCTTTCTGCTATTCAATCCCTTGTCCACCACATTCAAATTCATATTTACAGGGATATTGTTTCTCTATAAAAGTTATTTGATTCCTTTAGACATTCTTATTCCGCAAAACTTCATTACAGGTGGTCACATCATCTTCAGGAGTTTGTATTCATGACTTGTTTATAGAATTTCAATTAAGGTTGATGCAGTAGTCAATTGCTAGAATTGTGACACAAGGTCAATGCATCTGCCTGTCCCTACTGAGTTCTTATCAACTGTTTAATAGGAACACTGAACAAAATCTGCCACCATATGATACACAGAGTGTAGAATAATACAGCTAAATATATTCCTGAAGTTAATCTATAGTGAACCTGACTTGCTTTTTGTGCAGTTACCCAGTATGTTTGCACACTTTACATTTCAAGGGATTTGCTTTCCAATTTTGGCTTGGCATGCATACTAATATTCTGTCTTTTTTATTTTTATTGTTTTTAAACATAGGCTTCAGAAACAACCTTGTTAAATATTTATCTGACATTTTACTGTTTCCTCAATTCATAACACAATGAATTTGTTTAACTGAACTGTTAGATAAATTGGATGATTGGCATACCAGGTAGCTTTTGAACCATATCAATCAGTACTGCAGAGGAAACAGCAAACAAGTTTCTTAATGGTTAATAGCGAGAACATTAAAGACACAGGGAACAATTTTATTTATAAACAGCAGCAGATCCTGTGTTCTATCAGTTCCAGATAGTTTTGTTATAAAAACAGCTGAGAGAGCAGAGTGAAGCAGATAATAAAGCAGAATGCACCACCTGTCATTCAATATGTGATTTTAATCATTAGCCCAATTGAAACATGACAAAAATAATAAGTACCACAATTAAAGCACACCTTTTTCAGTCTCCGACCCATTAAAATGTATGATGCCTAAAGGCAATTATGGGACTAATAAAGAAGTTATAAAATGGAATTATTTAATTTAACTTAATTAATGTAACTCAGCTGGAGAGCTTAGAAGTCAGTAAAACTGTGATCACATTTCCAATGGTTACATGTCTAAAAAAAAAAAACAAATGCATTCTGGGATGTGCCTGAAGGCCTTGAAAACAATGTACGATTATCAGTTTTCTCAGAAATATTCCCTGCCAGTGAAAGTAAAGCTTGGCTGCTTTACTACACAGAACTATCAAAGTATGCGTTGCTAACAAAATAATTCCAGTAAATCTCATATGCATTACCATCACTTCTTAGATGTCACATTTTCTTATATGAAAAAGTATGAGAAAGCAGAGCCTGACAAGATTCAGAAGGTACAAAAAGGAACTTGAGACAATAACCATTCCATATTCAAGTACAAAAGAATCAGGGTGACAATAATCAGACAGCTGACAATAAAAGTCAATCCAGTGAAACGCATTTAGCACATAGAGCTACAGAGAAATTTAAATACCTTGTGGCAAAGTGATACAGAACTGCAGACAAAATAATGATGCTGATTGCAAGAGCATGTATCGTTTGTGGAAAATCTTGAACACTACAAGCAAAGCAGTAATAAAAACAAATCTAGCAAAACACCTGATTTTTGTCTCCAGTTTTATTTGAAGTAATAAGTAAAATAAATAAATAAATACAGTGATATATGTTCTAGTCCAAGGTAGCAATGCCAGGTCCTGCTGTAGGAGAGTTCCCAGGGTCTGGAAAGTGTGGACATTTCCAAAGAATACTATGGAGATTAAAATGGCCAAATCATGTACATAACGTTGTAAAGAATAGAGCCTGTTACATTAAATATTAAAGGGGTATTTCAGCCCCTATTGCGCATTGTTTAACTTAGACCTTTTTGTATAATTTTTTCATCACACTTGTTTTTAATACCATTTTTTTATAACATCACCTCCTTTTTAGATAT